>NW_027014791.1:225000-328988 GCF_036934945.1 Oncorhynchus masou masou | reverse complement strand
AGACACAGTGACATAATAACAGATCCTACAGGAGGAGATACAGACACAGTGACATAATAACAGATCCTACAGGAGATACAGACACAGTGACATAATAACAGATCCTACAGGAGATACAGACACAGTGACATAATAACAGATCCTACAGGAGATACAGACACAGTGACATAATAACAGATCCTACAGGAGTGACATAATAACAGATACAGACACACTGACATAATAACAGATCCTACAGGAGGAGATACAGACACAGTGACATAATAACAGATCCTACAGGAGGAGATACAGACACAGTGACATAATAACAGATCCTACAGGAGGAGATACAGACACAGTGACATAATAACAGATCCTACAGGAGAGATACAGACACAGTGACATAATAACAGATCCTACAGGAGATACAGACACAGTGACATAATAACAGATCCTACAGGAGATACAGACACAGTGACATAATAACAGATCCTACAGGAGGACACAGTGACATAATAACAGACACAGTGACATAATAACAGATCCTACAGGAGATACAGACACAGTGACATAATAACAGATCCTACAGGAGATACAGACACAGTGACATAATAACAGATCCTACAGGAGATACAGACACAGTGACATAATAACAGATCCTACAGGAGATACAGACACAGTGACATAATAACAGACAGGAGATACAGACACAGTGACAGGATCCTACAGGAGATACAGACACAGTGACATAATAACAGATCCTACAGGAGATGACAGACACAGACACAGTGACATAATAACAGATCCTACAGGAGATACAGACACAGTGACATAATAACAGATCCTACAGGAGATACAGACACAGTGACATAATAACAGATCCTACAGGAGGAGATAATAACAGATCCTACAGTGACATAATAACAGATCCTACAGGAGGAGATACAGATCACAGTGACATAATAACAGATCCTACAGTGACATAATAACAGATCCTACAGGAGACACAGTGACATACAGACACAGACACAGTGACATAATAACAGATCCTACAGGAGGAGATACAGACACAGTGACATAATAACAGATCCTACAGGAGATACAGACACAGTGACATAATAACAGATCCTACAGGAGATACAGACACAGTGACATAATAACAGATCCTACAGGAGATACAGACACAGTGACATAATAACAGATCCTACAGGAGATACAGACACAGTGACATAATAACAGATCCTACAGGAGATACAGACACAGTGACATAATAACAGATCCTACAGGAGATACAGACACAGTGACATAATCCTAAGGAGGATACAGATCCTCCTACAGGAGGACACAGTGACATACAGACACACAGTGACATAATAACAGATCCTACAGGACATAATAACAGATCCTACAGGAGATACAGACACAGTGACATAATAACAGATCCTACAGGAGGAGATACAGACACAGTGACATGACATAATAACAGATCCTACAGGAGGAGATACAGACACAGTGACATAATACAGACACAGATCCCTACAGGAGGAGATACAGACACAGTGACATAATAACAGATCCTACAGGAGATACAGACACAGTGACATAATAACAGATCCTACAGTGACACAGTGACATAATAACAGATCCTACAGGAGATCCTACAGGAGATACAGACACAGTGACATAATAACAGATCCTACAGGAGATACAGACACAGTGACATAATAACAGATCCTACAGGAGATACAGACACAGTGACATAATAACAGATCCTACAGGAGATACAGACACAGTGACATAATAACAGATCCTACAGGAGGACACAGTGACATAATAACAGACACAGTGACATAATAACAGATCCTACAGGAGATACAGACACAGTGACATAATAACAGATCCTACAGGAGATCCTACAGGAGATACAGACACAGTGACATAATAACAGATCCTACAGGAGGAGATACAGACACAGTGACATAATAACAGATCCTACAGGAGGAGATACAGACACAGTGACATAATAACAGATCCTACAGGAGGAGACAGACACAGTACAGACAGACACAGTGACATAATAACAGATCCTACAGGAGATACAGACACAGTGACATAATAACAGATCCTAACAGATCCTACAGGAGATACAGACACAGTGACATAATAACAGATCCTACAGGAGAGATACAGACACAGTGGCATAATAACAGATCCTACAGGAGGATAATAACAGATCCTACAGGAGATACAGACACAGTGACATAATAACAGATCCTACAGGAGATACAGACACAGTGACATAATAACAGATCCTACAGGAGGAGATACAGACACAGTGACATAATAACAGATCCTACAGGAGATACAGACACAGTGACATAATAACAGATCCTACAGGAGATACAGACACAGTGACATAATAACAGATCCTACAGGAGGAGATACAGACACAGTGACATAATAACAGATCCTACAGGAGGAGATACAGACACAGTGACATAATAACAGATCCTACAGGAGATACAGACACAGTGACATAATAACAGATCCTACAGGAGATACAGACACAGTGACATAATAACAGATCCTACAGGAGGAGATACAGACACAGTGACATAATAACAGATCCTACAGGAGATACAGACACAGTGACATAATAACAGATCCTACAGGAGATCCTACAGGAGATACAGACACAGTGACATAATAACAGATCCTACAGACAGGACATAATAACAGATCCTACAGGAGATACAGACACAGTGACATAATAACAGATCCTACAGGAGACACAGAGATACAGACACAGTGACATAATAACAGATCCTACAGGAGGAGATACAGACACAGTGACATAATAACAGATCCTACAGGAGATACAGACACAGTGACATAATAACAGATCCTACAGGAGGAGATACAGACACAGTGACATAATAACAGATCCTACAGGAGGAGATACAGACACAGTGACATAATAACAGATCCTACAGGAGATACAGACACAGTGACATAATAACAGATCCTACAGGAGGAGATACAGACACAGTGACATAATAACAGATCCTACAGGAGATGACATGAATAATAACAGATCCTTCAGGAGATACAGACACAGTGACATAATAACAGATCCTACAGGAGATGACATAATAACAGATCCTACAGGAGATACAGACACAGTGACATAATAACAGATCCTACAGGAGAGATACAGACACAGTGACATAATAACAGATCCTACAGGAGATACAGACACAGTGACATAATAACAGATCCTACAGGAGGAGATACAGACACAGTGACATAATAACAGATCCTACAGGAGATACAGACACAGTGACATAATAATAATATTTATTAATGATAATATATTCTGGATGGGTCACTACATTGTAGAATCATTTTTAGAAGTGATATTATATTCTGAATGGTTCACTACATTTTACAATAATGTCTAGTAATGATTTTATATTTACCTTTACGGAGCGAAAACACAGTTTTTCTGAGTTTATTGTGTGTACAGTCCCCGTCTGCATTCCTGCCTGCCCTCCCTTCCGGCACCACACAGCCAGGTCTCTGACCTATGAGAGATAAGACAACAGTCGTTAATGATATGAGAGATAAGACAACAGTAGTTAATGATAAGAGAGATAAGACAACAGTAGTTAATGATATGAGAGATAAGACAACAGTAGTTAATGATACGAGAGATAAGACAACAGTTGTTAATGATATGACAGATAAAACAACAGTAGTTAATGATAAGAGATATAAGACAACAACAGTAGTTTAGTTAATGATAAGAGAGATAAGACGACAGTAGCTAATGATATGAGAGATAAGACAACAGTAGTTAATGATAAGAGAGATAAGACAACAGTAGTTAATGATATGAGAGATAAGACAACAGTAGTTAATGATATGAGAGATAAGACAACAGTAGTTAATGATATGAGAGATAAGACAACAGTAGTTAATGATATGAGAGATAAGACAACAGTAGTTAATGATATGAGAGATAAGACAACAGTAGTTAATGATAAGAGATATAAGACAACAACAGTAGTTTAGTTAATGATAAGAGAGATAAGACGACAGTAGCTAATGATATGAGAGATAAGACAACAGTAGTTAATGATAAGAGAGATAAGACAACAGTAGTTAATGATATGAGAGATAAGACAACAGTAGTTAATGATAACAGATATAAGACAACAGTAGTTAATGATATGAGAGATAAGACAACAGTAGTTAATGATAACAGATATAAGACAACAAGATGCACAACAGTGGTTAATGTATTCAGAGTCTTGCAGGATATTGTCAGTCAAAATCCGGCTCCCCGTTGTGTTCTCCTTTATCTCCTTCTCCCTGGGACTTGTTCTCTCCTCTGAGAGATTCACTTAATAATGACTTCTAGACAATTAGTGAAATTGAAATTCATTGCCAAAGCAACAGCCTGTGGGGTCTCATTGTCCAGAGTGCTCAGTGCATATAGATGCTATTGAGCTGTTCTGCTTTTTGACAACTAAGGACTGGTTGAATCACATCAAGTGGCTGATGACTGAGACCAGAGGGACAGACAGCACATGGTACCTCCTGATAACACAACACAGATACGTTATCTGGATTTGTATTGGGAAGTGATGCAGAATAAATATGAGTCAAACCAAACTAGTTTAGAACGCCGGTCCCCGTTAACAACATTCTGCATGGTTTAAACAGAAAACACTGCATGTACATTAAACAAAGGTTATTTTATTAACCATGAAGCCTTCAGTAATTAGGTTCAGTCTTGGTATGACCGTTCAGTAATTAGGTTCAGTCTTGGTATGACCGTTCAGTAATTAGGTTCAGTCTTGGTAAGACCATTCAGTAATTAGGGTCAGTCTTGGTATGACCGTTCAGTAATTGGGTTCAGTCTTGGTATGACCGTTCAGTAATTAGGTTCAGTCTTGGTATGACCATAGTATATCAGTAATTAGGGTCAGTCTTGGTATGACCGTTCAGTAATTAGGTTCAGTCTTGGTATGACCGTTCAGTAATTGGGTTCAGTCCTGGTATGACCGTTCAGTAATTAGATTCAGTCTTGGTATGACCGTTCAGTAATTGGGTTCAGTCTTGGTATGACCGTTCAGTAATTAGGTTCAGTCTTGGTATGACCGTTCAGTAATTAGGTTCAGTCTTGGTATGACCGTTCAGTAATTGGGTTCAGTCTTGGTATGACCGTTCAGTAATTAGGGTCAGTCTTGGTAAGACCGTAGTAGATCAGTAATTAGGTTCAGTCTTGGTGTGACCGTTCAGTAATTAGGTTCAGTCTTGGTATGACCGTTCAGTAATTAGGGTCAGTCTTGGTATGACCGTTCAGTAATTAGGTTCAGTCTTGGTATGACCGTAGTCGTTCAGTAATTAGGTTCAGTCTTGGTATGACCGTTCAGTAATTAGGTTCAGTCTTGGTATGACCGTTCAGTAATTAGGTTCAGTCTTGGTATGACCGTTCAGTAATTAGGTTCAGTCTTGGTATGACCGTTCAGTAATTAGGTTCAGTCTTGGTATGACCGTTCAGTAATTATGTTCAGTCCTGGTATGACCGTTCAGTAATTAGGTTCAGTCTTGGTATGACCGTAGTAGATCAGTAATTAGGTTCAGTCTTGGTATGACCGTTCAGTAATTGGGTTCAGTCCTGGTATGACCGTTCAGTAATTAGGGTCAGTCTTGGTATGACCGTTCAGTAATTAGGTTCAGTCTTGGTATGACCGTAGTAGATCAGTAATTAGGTTCAGTCTTGGTATGACCGTTCAGTAATTAGGTTCAGTCTTGGTATGACCGTTCAGTAATTAGATTCAGTCTTGGTATGACCGTAGTAGATCAGTAATTAGGGTCAGTCTTGGTATGACCGTTCAGTAATTAGGTTCAGTCTTGGTATGACCGTTCAGTAATTAGGGTCAGTCTTGGTATGACCGTTCAGTAATTAGGTTCAGTCTTGGTATGACCGTAGTAGATCAGTAATTAGGTTCAGTCTTGGTATGACCGTTCAGTAATTGGGTTCAGTCTTGGTATGACCGTAGTAGATCAGTAATTAGGTTCAGTCTTGGTATGACCGTTCAGTAATTAGGTTCAGTCTTGGTATGACCGTAGTAGATCAGTAATTAGGGTCAGTCTTGGTATGACCGTTCAGTAATTAGGTTCAGTCTTGGTATGACCGTTCAATAATTAGGTTCAGTCTTGGTATGACCGTTCAGTAATTAGGTTCAGTCTTGGTATGGCCGTAGTAGATCAGTAATTAGGTTCAGTCTTGGTATGGCCGTAGTAGATCAGTAATTAGGGTCAGTCTTGGTATGACCGTAGTAGATCAGTAATTAGGTTCAGTCTTGGTATGACCATTCAGTAATTAGGTTCAGTCTTGGTATGACCGTTCAGTAATTAGGGTCAGTCTTGGTATGACCGTAGTAGATCAGTAATTAGGTTCAGTCTTGGTATGACCGTAGCAGATCAGTAATTAGGGTCAGTCTTGGTATGACCGTTCAGTAATTAGGTTCAGTCCTGGTATGACCGTTCAGTAATTGGGTTCAGTCTTGGTATGACCGTAGTAGATCAGTAATTAGGTTCAGTCTTGGTATGACCGTTCAGTAATTGGGTTCAGTCTTGGTATGGCCGTAGTAGATCAGTAATTAGGTTCAGTCCTGGTATGACCGTTCAGTAATTGGGTTCAGTCTTGGTATGACCGTAGCAGATCAGTAATTAGGTTCAGTCTTGGTATGACCGTTCAGTAATTAGGTTCAGTCTTGGTATGACCGTAGCAGATCAGTAATTAGGTTCAGTCTTGGTATGACCGTTCAGTAATTAGGTTCAGTCTTGGTATGACCGTAGCAGATCAGTAATTAGGTTCAGTCTTGGTATGACCATTCAGTAATTAGGTTCAGTCTTGGTATGACCGTTCAGTAATTAGGTTCAGTCTTGGTATGACCGTAGTAGATCAGTAATTGGGTTCAGTCTTGGTATGACCGTTCAGTAATTAGGTTCAGTCTTGGTATGACCGTAGTAGATCAGTAATTAGGTTCAGTCTTGGTATGACCGTTCAGTAATTAGGTTCAGTCTTGGTATGACCGTTCAGTAATTAGGTTCAGTCTTGGTATGACCGTAGTAGATCAGTAATTAGGTTCAGTCTTGGTATGACCGTTCAGTAATTAGGTTCAGTCTTGGTATGACCGTTCAGTAATTAGGTTCAGTCTTGGTATGACCGTAGTAGATCAGTAATTAGGGTCAGTCTTGGTATGACCGTTCAGTAATTAGGTTCAGTCTTGGTATGACCGTTCAGTAATTAGGTTCAGTTTTGGTATGACCGTTCAGTAATTAGGTTCA
Source organism: Oncorhynchus masou masou (assembly GCF_036934945.1). Taxonomy (NCBI): domain Eukaryota; kingdom Metazoa; phylum Chordata; class Actinopteri; order Salmoniformes; family Salmonidae; genus Oncorhynchus; species Oncorhynchus masou. The sequence goes on along the minus strand of NW_027014791.1, from coordinate 321,644 downwards.
GTCTTGGTATGACCGTTCAGTAATTAGGGTCAGTCTTGGTATGACCGTTCAGTAATTAGTTTCAGTCTTGGTATGACCGTAGTAGATCAGTAATTAGGGTCAGTCTTGGTATGACCGTTCAGTAATTAGGTTCAGTCTTGGTATGACCGTTCAGTAATTAGGTTCAGTCTTGGTATGACCGTTCAGTAATTAGGATCAGTCTTGGTATGACCGTTCAGTAATTAGGTTCAGTCTTAATATGACCGTTCAGTAATTAGGGTCAGTCTTGGTATGACCGTTCAGTAATTAGTTTCAGTCTTGGTATGACCGTAGTAGATCAGTAATTAGGTTCAGTCTTGGTATGACCGTTCAGTAATTAGGTTCAGTCTTGGTATGACCGTTCAGTAATTAGGTTCAGTCTTGGTATGACCGTTCAGTAATTAGGTTCAGTCTTGGTATGACCGTTCAGTAATTAGGGTCAGTCTTGGTATGACCGTTCAGTAATTAGGTTCAGTCTTGGTATGACCGTTCAGTAATTAGGTTCAGTCTTGGTATGACCGTTCAGTAATTAGGTTCAGTCTTGGTATGACCGTTCAGTAATTGGGTTCAGTCTTGGTATGACCGTTCAGTAATTAGGGTCAGTCTTGGTATGACCGTTCAGTAATTAGGTTCAGTCTTGGTATGACCGTAGCAGATCAGTAATTAGGTTCAGTCTTGGTATGACCGTTCAGTAATTAGGGTCAGTCTTGGTATGACCGTTCAGTAATTAGGTTCAGTCTTGGTATGACCGTAGCAGATCAGTAATTAGGTTCAGTCTTGGTATGACCGTTCAGTAATTAGGGTCAGTCTTGGTATGACCGTTCAGTAATTAGGTTCAGTCTTGGTATGACCGTAGCAGATCAGTAATTAGGTTCAGTCTTGGTATGACCGTTCAGTAATTAGGGTCAGTCTTGGTATGACCGTTCAGTAATTAGGTTCAGTCTTGGTATGACCGTTCAATAATTAGGTTCAGTCTTGGTATGACCGTTCAGTAATTAGGTTCAGTCTTGGTATGGCCGTAGTAGATCAGTAATTAGGTTCAGTCTTGGTATGGCCGTAGTAGATCAGTAATTAGGGTCAGTCTTGGTATGACCGTAGTAGATCAGTAATTAGGTTCAGTCTTGGTATGACCATTCAGTAATTAGGTTCAGTCTTGGTATGACCGTTCAGTAATTAGGGTCAGTCTTGGTATGACCGTAGTAGATCAGTAATTAGGTTCAGTCTTGGTATGACCGTAGCAGATCAGTAATTAGGGTCAGTCTTGGTATGACCGTTCAGTAATTAGGTTCAGTCCTGGTATGACCGTTCAGTAATTGGGTTCAGTCTTGGTATGACCGTAGTAGATCAGTAATTAGGTTCAGTCTTGGTATGACCGTTCAGTAATTGGGTTCAGTCTTGGTATGGCCGTAGTAGATCAGTAATTAGGTTCAGTCCTGGTATGACCGTTCAGTAATTGGGTTCAGTCTTGGTATGACCGTAGCAGATCAGTAATTAGGTTCAGTCTTGGTATGACCGTTCAGTAATTAGGTTCAGTCTTGGTATGACCGTAGCAGATCAGTAATTAGGTTCAGTCTTGGTATGACCGTTCAGTAATTAGGTTCAGTCTTGGTATGACCGTAGCAGATCAGTAATTAGGTTCAGTCTTGGTATGACCATTCAGTAATTAGGTTCAGTCTTGGTATGACCGTTCAGTAATTAGGTTCAGTCTTGGTATGACCGTAGTAGATCAGTAATTGGGTTCAGTCTTGGTATGACCGTTCAGTAATTAGGTTCAGTCTTGGTATGACCGTAGTAGATCAGTAATTAGGTTCAGTCTTGGTATGACCGTTCAGTAATTAGGTTCAGTCTTGGTATGACCGTTCAGTAATTAGGTTCAGTCTTGGTATGACCGTAGTAGATCAGTAATTAGGTTCAGTCTTGGTATGACCGTTCAGTAATTAGGTTCAGTCTTGGTATGACCGTTCAGTAATTAGGTTCAGTCTTGGTATGACCGTAGTAGATCAGTAATTAGGGTCAGTCTTGGTATGACCGTTCAGTAATTAGGTTCAGTCTTGGTATGACCGTTCAGTAATTAGGTTCAGTCTTGGTATGACCGTTCAGTAATTAGGTTCAGTCTTGGTATGACCGTTCAGTAATTAGGTTCAGTTTTGGTATGACCGTTCAGTAATTAGGTTCAGTCTTGGTATGACCGTTCAGTAATTAGGGTCAGTCTTGGTATGACCGTTCAGTAATTAGTTTCAGTCTTGGTATGACCGTAGTAGATCAGTAATTAGGGTCAGTCTTGGTATGACCGTTCAGTAATTAGGTTCAGTCTTGGTATGACCGTTCAGTAATTAGGTTCAGTCTTGGTATGACCGTTCAGTAATTAGGATCAGTCTTGGTATGACCGTTCAGTAATTAGGTTCAGTCTTAATATGACCGTTCAGTAATTAGGGTCAGTCTTGGTATGACCGTTCAGTAATTAGTTTCAGTCTTGGTATGACCGTAGTAGATCAGTAATTAGGTTCAGTCTTGGTATGACCGTTCAGTAATTAGGTTCAGTCTTGGTATGACCGTTCAGTAATTAGGTTCAGTCTTGGTATGACCGTTCAGTAATTAGGTTCAGTCTTGGTATGACCGTTCAGTAATTAGGGTCAGTCTTGGTATGACCGTTCAGTAATTAGGTTCAGTCTTGGTATGACCGTTCAGTAATTAGGTTCAGTCTTGGTATGACCGTTCAGTAATTAGGTTCAGTCTTGGTATGACCGTTCAGTAATTGGGTTCAGTCTTGGTATGACCGTTCAGTAATTAGGGTCAGTCTTGGTATGACCGTTCAGTAATTAGGTTCAGTCTTGGTATGACCGTAGTAGATCAGTAATTAGGTTCAGTCTTGGTATGACCGTTCAGTAATTAGGTTCAGTCTTGGTATGACCGTTCAGTAATTAGATTCAGTCTTGGTATGACCGTAGTAGATCAGTAATTAGGGTCAGTCTTGGTATGACCGTTCAGTAATTAGGTTCAGTCTTGGTATGACCGTTCAGTAATTAGATTCAGTCTTGGTATGACCGTAGTAGATCAGTAATTAGGGTCAGTCTTGGTATGACCGTTCAGTAATTAGGTTCAGTCTTGGTATGACCGTTCAGTAATTAGGGTCAGTCTTGGTATGACCGTTCAGTAATTAGGTTCAGTCTTGGTATGACCGTAGTAGATCAGTAATTAGGTTCAGTCTTGGTATGACCGTTCAGTAATTGGGTTCAGTCTTGGTATGACCGTAGTAGATCAGTAATTAGGTTCAGTCTTGGTATGACCGTTCAGTAATTAGGTTCAGTCTTGGTATGACCGTAGTAGATCAGTAATTAGGGTCAGTCATGGTATGACCGTTCAGTAATTAGGTTCAGTCTTGGTATGACCGTAGCAGATCAGTAATTAGGTTCAGTCTTGGTATGACCGTTCAGTAATTAGGTTCAGTCTTGGTATGACCGTAGTAGATCAGTAATTAGGTTCAGTCTTGGTATGACCGTTCAGTAATTAGGTTCAGTCTTGGTATGACCGTAGCAGATCAGAAATTAGGTTCAGTCTTGGTATGACCATTCAGTAATTAGGTTCAGTCTTGGTATGACCGTTCAGTAATTAGGTTCAGTCTTGGTATGACCGTAGTAGATCAGTAATTGGGTTCAGTCTTGGTATGACCGTTCAGTAATTAGGTTCAGTCTTGGTATGACCGTTCAGTAATTAGGTTCAGTCTTGGTATGACCGTTCAGTAATTAGGTTCAGTCTTGGTATGACCGTAGTAGATCAGTAATTAGGTTCAGTCTTGGTATGACCGTTCAGTAATTAGGTTCAGTCTTGGTATGACCATTCAGTAATTAGGTTCAGTCTTGGTATGACCGTAGTAGATCAGTAATTAGGGTCAGTCTTGGTATGACCGTTCAGTAATTAGGTTCAGTCTTGGTATGACCGTTCAGTAATTAGGTTCAGTCTTGGTATGACCGTTCAGTAATTAGGTTCAGTCTTGGTATGACCGTTCAGTAATTAGGATCAGTCTTGGTATGACCGTTCAGTAATTAGGTTCAGTCTTGGTATGACCGTAGTAGATCAGTAATTAGGTTCAGTCTTGGTATGACCGTTCAGTAATTAGTTTCAGTCTTGGTATGACCGTAGTAGATCAGTAATTAGGTTCAGTCTTGGTATGACCGTTCAGTAATTAGGTTCAGTCTTGGTATGACCGTTCAGTAATTAGGTTCAGTCTTGGTATGACCGTTCAGTAATTAGGTTCAGTCTTGGTATGACCGTTCAGTAATTGGGTTCAGTCTTGGTATGACCGTTCAGTAATTAGGGTCAGTCTTGGTATGACCGTTCAGTAATTAGGTTCAGTCTTGGTATGACCGTAGTAGATCAGTAATTAGGTTCAGTCTTGGTATGACCGTTCAGTAATTAGGTTCAGTCTTGGTATGACCGTTCAGTAATTAGATTCAGTCTTGGTATGACCGTAGTAGATCAGTAATTAGGGTCAGTCTTGGTATGACCGTTCAGTAATTAGGTTCAGTCTTGGTATGACCGTTCAGTAATTAGGGTCAGTCTTGGTATGACCGTTCAGTAATTAGGTTCAGTCTTGGTATGACCGTAGTAGATCAGTAATTAGGTTCAGTCTTGGTATGACCGTTCAGTAATTGGGTTCAGTCTTGGTATGACCGTAGTAGATCAGTAATTAGGTTCAGTCTTGGTATGACCGTTCAGTAATTAGGGTCAGTCTTGGTATGACCGTTCAGTAATTGGGTTCAGTCTTGGTATGACCGTAGTAGATCAGTAATTAGGGTCAGTCTTGGTATGACCGTTCAGTAATTAGGTTCAGTCTTGGTATGACCGTTCAATAATTAGGTTCAGTCTTGGTATGACCGTTCAGTAATTAGGTTCAGTCTTGGTATGGCCGTAGTAGATCAGTAATTAGGTTCAGTCATGGTATGACCGTTCAGTAATTAGGTTCAGTCTTGGTATGGCCGTAGTAGATCAGTAATTAGGTTCAGTCTTGGTATGACCGTTCAGTAATTAGGTTCAGTCTTGGTATGACCGTAGCAGATCAGTAATTAGGTTCAGTCTTGGTATGACCGTTCAGTAATTAGGTTCAGTCTTGGTATGACCGTAGTAGATCAGTAATTAGGTTCAGTCTTGGTATGACCGTTCAGTAATTAGGTTCAGTCTTGGTATGACCGTAGCAGATCAGTAATTAGGTTCAGTCTTGGTATGACCATTCAGTAATTAGGTTCAGTCTTGGTATGACCGTTCAGTAATTAGGTTCAGTCTTGGTATGACCGTAGTAGATCAGTAATTGGGTTCAGTCTTGGTATGACCGTTCAGTAATTAGGTTCAGTCTTGGTATGACCGTTCAGTAATTAGGTTCAGTCTTGGTATGACCGTAGTAGATCAGTAATTAGGTTCAGTCTTGGTATGACCGTTCAGTAATTAGGTTCAGTCTTGGTATGACCGTTCAGTAATTAGGTTCAGTCTTGGTATGACCGTAGTAGATCAGTAATTAGGGTCAGTCTTGGTATGACCGTTCAGTAATTAGGTTCAGTCTTGGTATGACCGTTCAGTAATTAGGTTCAGTCTTGGTATGACCGTTCAGTAATTAGGTTCAGTCTTGGTATGACCGTTCAGTAATTAGGATCAGTCTTGGTATGACCGTTCAGTAATTAGGTTCAGTCTTGGTATGACCGTAGTAGATCAGTAATTAGGTTCAGTCTTGGTATGACCGTTCAGTAATTAGTTTCAGTCTTGGTATGACCGTAGTAGATCAGTAATTAGGTTCAGTCTTGGTATGACCGTTCAGTAATTAGGTTCAGTCTTGGTATGACCGTTCAGTAATTAGGTTCAGTCTTGGTATGACCGTTCAGTAATTAGGTTCAGTCTTGGTATGACCGTTCAGTAATTAGGTTCAGTCTTGGTATGACCGTTCAGTAATTAGGGTCAGTCTTGGTATGACCGTTCAGTAATTAGTTTCAGTCTTGGTATGACCGTAGTAGATCAGTAATTAGGTTCAGTCTTGGTATGACCGTTCAGTAATTAGGGTCAGTCTTGGTATGACCATTCAGTAATTAGGGTCAGTCTTGGTATGACCGTTCAGTAATTAGGTTCAGTCTTGGTATGACCGTAGTAGATCAGTAATTAGGTTCAGTCTTGGTATGACCGTTCAGTAATTAGGGTCAGTCTTGGTATGACCATTCAGTAATTAGGTTCAGTCTTGGTATGACCGTTCAGTAATTAGGTTCAGTCTTGGTATGACCGTTCAGTAATTAGGTTCAGTCTTGGTATGACCGTTCAGTAATTAGGTTCAGTCTTGGTATGACCGTTCAGTAATTAGGTTCAGTCTTGGTATGACCGTTCAGTAATTAGGGTCAGTCTTGGTATGACCATTCAATAATTAGGTTCAGTGTTTGTCTGAGCGTGGTGTGCTAGTTTCAGTCTGTGTCAGCAAACTCCCTTAGTGCATGCATGTATGTGATTTGTTATGGAAATAAGTGGGGGAGGGACCAGGAGGAGGTGGAAGGATGAGTGGGGAGACACTGACCTTCCTTTAATTAAGAATGATGGAGATGAAGGTGAGGCTCAGATGATGAAGTTGGATTCTCCCACATAAATCATTTCCATGCTGTTGGTCGTCCAGCTCCTACAGCATTAACCTTGTGGTTCACAGGCTAAATGATCCCTCTCAGAGGTCTATTATTTATGCTTACAGTCCCCTTTGTAATGTAACCACAGGGATTTACTCAGTTTTGTTAATTCATTTACATTTTCCATTTGTTTCCATTTGTAATTAGCTGTTTTTGCCCTATAGGAAACAAAGTGCCTTTTTTAAATATATATAAACCAATCCCCGGGTCCCTAGCAGTTTAATTAAAGCATCGGTGATCTGCTAGCGGGACAACATCCGGTGAACCTGGAGGGTGCGTAATTCAAATAAATTCTGATAAATATTATGGATGTTAAAAATGTAGGTACATATAAGTGTCTCATGACGGCTGAAAGCTTCAATTCTTGTTAATCTGACTGTCTGATTTACAGTAGCCATTACAGTGAAAACATGTGATTGTTTGAGGACGGCGCCCTGCATACTGTTGGGGAATAATCAGAATTAGTTGGTAACATCGGTGAGATGTTTTATATTCATCACATGTTTGTAAGTTACTTCTCATCAGAATGTGTTTGTATAATACTGTGGCGGGGTTGCAGTATCTGTTCTCTGTCAAGACTAAGTTATTTGGGCCGGAGAGAGGGGAGAGGTCAAGCGTGTATCTCTTGGCTCCACAATGTCTGTGTGCCAGTCAATGTGTCTCTGTGATCTTGTCAAGATCGAATGGATTTGATATATGCCTGTTGATATGGAGGATTTGTTTATGGTTCTGAGTTTGAGAAAAGAACATAGTTTAGGAGACAAAGCTGAACTATAAATTATGCCGATGCTGTCTGGCTATGTGTGTCTTTGCTATAAAGGATCTCAGTTGCAATGTGTAAGGGACTCTCAGAGAATTCATTGACACTGAATTGATCTGAGAGTCACAGGGTTGTGATAGAGCTCATATAATTAAAGATGGACTTTGTGATAACTAACTCTGACTTGTGTGTGGTTTGCTCTCATGATTTGGTAAATACAGAAAATTTCCACGACAATACAAAAGCATTAATCACCTCTTGAAACTCTGGGGGCGCTATTTCATTTTTGGATAAAAAACGTTCCCGTTTTAAACAAGACATTTTGTCACAAAAAGATGCTCGACTATGCATATAATTGATAGCTTTGGAAAGAAAACACTCTGACGTTTCCAGAACTGCAAAGATATTCTCTGTGCGTGCCCTAGAACGTGAGCTACAGGCAAAACCAAGATGAAACGGCATCCAGGAAATCAGCAGGATTTTTGAGGCTCCGTTTTCCATTGTCTCCTTATATGGCTGTGAATGCGAGAGGAATGAGCCTGCCCTTTCTGTCGTTTCCCCAAGGTGTCTGCAGCATTGTGACGTATTTGTAGGCATATCATTGGAAGATTGACCATAAGAGACCACATTTACCAGGTGTCCGCCCGGTGTCCTGCGCCGAAATTGGTGCGCAAACCTCAGCTGCAAGTATTTTTCCATGGAATTCAGAGAAGAAAGCAGGCTTCCACGAACGATATATCAATGAAGAGATGTGTGAAAAAACACCTTGAGGATTGATTCCAAACAACGTTTGCCATGTTTCGGTCGATATTATGGAGTTAATTCGGAAAAAGTTTGACGTTGTTGGTGACTGAATTTTCGGTTCGTTTCGGTAGCCAAATGTGATGTACAAAACGGAGCGATTTCTCCTACACAAAGATTCTTTCAGGAAAAACTGAACATTTGCTATGTAACTGAGAGTCTCCTCATTGAAAACATCCGAAGCTCTTCAAAGGTAAATGATTTTATTTATTTGGTTATCTGGTTTTTGTGAAAATGTTGCGTGCTAAATGCTACTCAAAATGCTAAGCTAGCTTTGCATACTCTTACACAAATTAGTGAATTGCTATGGTTCAAAAGCATATTTTGAAAATCTGAGATGACAGTGTTGTTAAGAAAAGGCTAAGCATGAGAGCAGGCGCATTATTTTCATTTTATTTGCGATTTTCAGAAATCGTTAACGTTGCGTTATGCTAATGAGCCTGAGGCTTTATTCACGATCCCGGATCCGGGATGGGGAGTATCAAACATTTTCTAACCAAGCAGAGGCATCACGAAAGTCAGAAGTAGCAATAAAATAAATAACTTACCTTTAAAGATATTCCTCTATTTTCAATCCAAAGGGTCCCAGCTACATCACAAATGGTCCTTTTGTTCGATAAAGTCCTTCTTTATAACCCCAAAAAGTCAGTTTAGTTGGCGCGCTTCATTCTATAATCTACCTGTTTCCCCTCGTTCAAAATTCATACAGAATGAAATCTCAAACTTTTCTAATAAACTTTGTCCAGTCAAACAACGTTTCTAATAAATCCTCAGGTACCCTAATATTTAAATAAATGATCAAATTTAAGACAGATAATAGTATGTTTATTACTGGAGATAAATAACGAAGTGCGCGCTCTCATCCACGCATGTCATAACACTACAGCCAAAATGGGAGCCACTTAGAAAAACTACAAATTCTAGCTCATTTAAAAAAAACAAGCCTGCAACTCTTTCTAAAGACTGTTGACTCTTTCTAAAGACTGTCTACTGGAAGCCCATTGATTTCTCCATAGACAGGCATTTTAAATGGTGCCACCTCCAAATCAAAGAATTCTGGATGGATTCTCCTCTGGTTTTTGCCTGCTATATCAGTTCTGTTATATTCAGACATTATTTTAACAGTTTTGGAAACTTTAGAGTAGTTTCTTTCCAATACTATCAGTTCTATGCATATCCTAGCTTCTGGGCTTGAGTAACAGGCAGTTTACTTTGGGCACCTCATTCATCCAAACTTCCAAATACTGCTCCCTATCCCTAAGAACCTAGACTGTGTTGCAGTATGATGATGACAACACATGTTTACACTAGACTGTGTTGCATTATGATGATGACAACACATGTTTACACTAGACTGACAGTATGATGATGACAACACATGTTTACACTAGACTGTGTTGCAGTATGATGATGACAACACATGTTTACACTAGGCTGTGTGGCAGTATGATGATGACAACACATGTTTACACTAGACTGTGTTGCAGTATGATGATGACAACACATGTTTACACTAGACTGTGTGGCAGTATGATGATAACAACACATGTTTACACTAGGCTGTGTTGCAGTATGATGATGACAACACATGTTTACACTAGACTGTGTTGCAGTATGATGATGACAACACATGTTTACACTAGACTGACAGTATGATGATGACAACACATGTTTACACTAGACTGTGTTGCAGTATGATGATGACAACACATGTTTACACTAGACTGTGTTGCAGTATGATGATGACAACACATGTTTACACTAGACTGTGTTGCATTATGATGATAACAACACATGTTTACACTAGACTGACAGTATGATGATGACAACACATGTTTACACTAGGCTGACAGCATGATGATGACAACACATGTTTACACTAGACTGACAGTATGATGATAACAACACATGTTTACACTAGACTGTGTTGCAGTATGATGATGATAACACATGTTTACACTAGGCTGTGTTGCAGTATGATGATGATAACACATGTTTACACTAGACTGTGTTGCAGTATGATGATGACAACACATGTTTACACTAGACTGTGTTGCATTATGATGATGACAACACATGTTTACACTAGACTGACAGTATGATGATGACAACACATGTTTACACTAGACTGTGTTGCAGTATGATGATGACAACACATGTTTACACTAGGCTGTGTTGCAGTGTGATGATGACAACACATGTTTACACTAGGCTGTGTTGCAGTGTGATGATGACAACACATGTTTACACTAGGCTGACAGTATGATGATGACAACACATGTTTACACTAGACTGACAGTATGATGATGACAACACATGTTTACACTAGACTGTGTTGCAGTATGATGATGACAACACATGTTTACACTAGGCTGTGTTGCTGTATGATGATGACAACACATGTTTACACTAGACTGACAGTGTGATGATGACAACACATGTTTACACTAGACTGTGTTGCAGTATGATGATGACAACACATGTTTACACTAGGCTGTGTTGCAGTGTGATGATGACAACACATGTTTACACTAGGCTGTGTTGCAGTGTGATGATGACAACACATGTTTACACTAGGCTGACAGTATGATGATGACAACACATGTTTACACTAGACTGTGTTGCAGTATGATGATGACAACACATGTTTACACTAGGCTGTGTTGCAGTATGATGATGACAACACATGTTTACACTAGACTGTGTTACATCTTGTCCCTGCTGTGTACGGCCACAGTCATAGCATGTGTTAACTATCTGCATGCTATGTGAGCTATCAACACACCATGGTAAGAGTGTTCATCCTGGTCCTGCTGGGTAATCAGGCCTGGTGGACGGCCCACCCCTGTATCTAACTCCGATTCAACTGACCATTGAGATACAGGGAGAATAGTTCAACCAAAACCATTGTCACATCCATGTAGAAGGTTTGACCAACAAAGGTGACCATGGTGATACCAAACCAAGTTGACATTGTTTTTCTGAATAACAGCACCAAGAGGTAGCATATACTGTACGCTGAACAACAATATCAATGCAACATGTGAGGTGTTGGTCCCGTGGTGATACCAAACCAAGTTGACATTGTTTTTCTGAATAACAGCACCAAGAGGTAGCATATACTGTACGCTGAACAACAATATCAACGCAACATGTGAGGTGTTGGTCCCGTGGTGATACCAAACCAAGTTGACATTGTTTTTCTGAATAACATCACCAAGAGGTAGCATATACTGTACGCTGAACAACAATATCAATGCAACATGTGAGGTGTTGGTCCCGTGGTGATACCAAACCAAGTTGACATTGTTTTTCTGAATAACATCACCAAGAGGTAGCATATACTGTACGCTGAACAACAATATCAACGCAACATGTGAGGTGTTGGTCCCGTGGTGATACCAAACCAAGTTGACATTGTTTTTCTGAATAACATCACCAAGAGGTAGCATATACTGTACGCTGAACAACAATATCAACGCAACATGTGAAGTGTTGGTCCCTTGTTTCATGAGAAATGTTCCATATAAACAAAAGTATATTTCTCTCAAATGTAATTAATGTGTTTACATTAATGTTAGTGAGCATTGACAAGACAATCCATCCACCTGAAAGGTGTGGCATATCAAGAAGCTGATTAAACAAAGCATGATCATTACACAGGTGCACCTTGTGTTGGGGGCAATAAAAGGCCACTGGTTTTCTGATCCATGCCCCTACTTTTTTTTAAACGTACACTATTCAGTTGAAGTTGTAAGTTTACATACACCTTAGCCAAATATATTTAAACTCAGTTTTTCACAATTCCTGACATTTAATTCTAGTAAAAATTCCCTGTCTTAGGTCAGGATCACCACTTTATTTGAAGATTGTGAAATGTCAGAATAATAGTAGAGAGAATTATTTAATTTCAGCTTTTATTTCTTTCATCACATTCCCAGTGGGTCAGAAGTTCACATACACTCAATTAGTATCTGGTAGCATTGCCTTTCAATTGTTTAACTTGAGTCAAACGTTTCAGGTAGCCTTCCACAAGCTTCCCACAATAAGTTGGGTGACAGAGCTGGTGTAACTGAGTCAGGTTTGTAGGCCTCCTTGCTCGCACACGCTTTTTTTAGTTCTGCCCACAAATTTTCTATCAGAATGAGGTCAGGGCTTTGTGACGGCCACTCCAATACCTTGAAGATGTGGTCCTTAAGCCATTTTACCACAACTTTGGAAGTATGCTTGGGGTTATTGTCCATTTGGAAGACCCATTTGCAACCAGAGCTTTAACTTCCTGGCTGATGTCTTGAGATGTTGCTTCAATAAATCCACATATTTTTCCTTCCTGCATATTGCCATCTATTTTGTGAAGTGCACAGTCCCATCTGCAGCAAAGCACCCCCACAACATGATGCTGCCAACCCCGTGCTTCACAGTTGGGATGGTGTTCTTTGGCTTGCAAGCATCCCCCTTTTTCCTCCAAACATAACTATGGTCATTATTGCCAAATAGATCTATTTTTGATTCATAGACCAGAGGAATTTTCTCCAAAAAGTACGATCTTTGTCCCCATGTGCAGTTGCAAACCGTAGTCTGACTTTTTTTATGGTGGTTTTGGAGCAGTGGCTTCTTCCTTGCTGAGCGGCCTTTCAGGTTATGTCGATATAGGACTTGTTTGACTGTGGATATAGATACTTTTGTACCTGTTTCCTCCAACATCATCCAGCATCTTCACAAGGTCCTTTGCTCTTGTTCTGGGATTGATTTGCACTTTTCCCACCAAAGTACGTTCATCTCTAGGAGACAGAACGCGTCTCCTTCCTGAGCGGTATGACGGCTGCGTGGTCCCATGGTGTTTATACTTGCATACTATTGTTTGTACAGATGAACGTGGTACCTTCAGACATTTGGAAATTGCTCCCAAGGATTAACCAGACTTGTGGAGGTCTACTATTTTTTTCTGAGGTCTTGATTGATTTCTTTTGATTTTCCCATGTCAATTAGCCTATCAGAAGCTTCTAAAGCCATGCCACCATTTTCTGGAATTTTCCAAGCTGTTTAAAGGCACAGTCAACTTAGTGTATGTATACGTATGACCCACTGGAATTGTGATGCAGTGAATTATAAGTGAAATAATCTGTCTGTAAACAACTGTTGGAAAAATGACTCTGTCTGTCAGACTGCTTCAGACCGCTCTACGAGGGACTCTGTTAGACTGCTTCAGACCGCTCTATGTGGGACTCTGTCAGACTGCTTCAGACCGCTCTACGAGGGACTCTGTTAGACTGCTTCAGACCGCTCTATGTGGGACTCTGTCAGACTGCTTCAGACCGCTCTATGTGGGACTCTGTCAGACTGCTTCAGACCGCTCTACGAGGGACTCTGTCTGTCAGACTGCTTCAGACCGCTCTACGAGGGACTCTGTCAGACTGCTTCAGACCGCTCTACGAGGGACTCTGTCAGACTGCTTCAGACCGCTCTATGTGGGACTCTGTCAGACTGCTTCAGACCGCTCTACGAGAGACTCTGTCTGTCAGACTGCTTCAGACCGCTCTACGAGGGACTCTGTCAGACTGCTTCAGACCGCTCTACGAGGGACTCTGTCAGACTGCTTCAGACCGCTCTACGAGGGACTCTGTCAGACTGCTTCAGACCGCTCTACGAGAGACTCTGTCTGTCAGACTGCTTCAGACCGCTCTACGAGGGACTCTGTCAGACTGCTTCAGACCGCTCTATGTGGGACTCTGTCAGACTGCTTCAGACCGCTCTACGAGAGACTCTGTCTGTCAGACTGCTTCAGACCGCTCTACGAGGGACTCTGTCAGACTGCTTCAGACCGCTCTACGAGAGACTCTGTCTGTCAGACTGCTTCAGACCGCTCTACGAGGGACTCTGTCAGACTGATTCAGACCGCTCTACAAGGGACTCTGTCAGACTGCTTTAGACCGCTCTACGAGGGACTCTGTGCTTCAGACCGCTCCACACTCCACACTGCTTCAGACCGCTCCACACTCCACACTGCTTCAGACCGCTCCACACTGCTTCAGACCGCTCCACACTCCACACTGCTTCAGACCGCTCCACACTCCACACTGCTTCAGACCGCTCCACACTGCTTCAGACCGCTCCACACTGCTTCAGACCGCTCCACACTGCTTCAGACCGCTCCACACTCCGCACTGCTTCAGACCACTCCACACTGCTTCAGACCGCTCCACACTCCACACTGCTTCAGACCGCTCCACACTCCACACTGCTTCAGACCGCTCCACACTGCTTCAGACCGCTCCACACTCCACACTGCTCCAGACCGCTCCACACTCCACACTGCTTCAGACCGCTCCACACTGCTTCAGACCGCTCCACACTGCTTCAGACCGCTCCACACTCCACACTGCTTCAGACCGCTCCACACTCCACACTGCTTCAGACCGCTCCACACTCCACACTGCTTCAGACCGCTCCACACTCCACACTGCTTCAGACCGCTCCACACTCCACACTGCTCCAGACCGCTCCACACTCCACACTGCTTCAGACCGCTCAACACTCCACACTGCTTCAGACCGCTCCACACTCCACACTGCTTCAGACCGCTCCACACTGCTTCAGACCGCTCCACACTCCACACTGCTTCAGACCGCTCAACACTCCACACTGCTCCAGACCGCTCCACACTCCACACTGCTTCAGACCGCTCCACACTCCACACTGCTCCAGACCGCTCCACACTCCACACTGCTTCAGACCGCTCCACACTCCACACTGCTTCAGACCGCTCAACACTCCACACTGCTTCAGACCGCTCCACACTCCACACTGCTTCAGACCGCTCCACACTGCTTCAGACCGCTCCACACTCCACACTGCTTCAGACCACTCCACACTGCTTCAGACCGCTCCACACTCCACACTGCTTCAGACCGCTCCACACTCCACACTGCTTCAGACCGCTCCACACTCCACACTGCTTCAGACCGCTCCACACTCCACACTGCTTCAGACCGCTCCACACTCCACACTGCTTCAGACCGCTCCACACTCCACACTGCTTCAGACCGCTCCACACTGCTTCAGACCGCTCCACACTGCTTCAGACCGCTCCACACTCCACACTGCTTCAGACCGCTCCACACTCCACACTGCTCCAGACCGCTCCACACTCCACACTGCTCCAGACCGCTCCACACTCCACACTGCTCCAGACCACTCCACACTCCACACTGCTTCAGACCGCTCCACACTCCACACTGCTCCAGACCGCTCCACACTCCACACTGCTCCAGACCGCTCCACACTCCACACTGCTCCAGACCGCTCCACACTCCACACTGCTTCAGACCGCTCCACACTCCACACTGCTTCAGACCGCTCCACACTCCACACTGCTTCAGACCGCTCCACACTCCACACTGCTTCAGACCGCTCCACACTCCACACTGCTCCAGACCGCTCCACACTCCACACTGCTCCAGACCACTCCACACTCCACACTGCTTCAGACCGCTCCACACTCCACACTGCTTCAGACCGCTCCACACTGCTTCAGACCGCTCCACACTCCACACTGCTTCAGACCGCTCCACACTGCTTCAGACCGCTCCACACTGCTTCAGACCGCTCCACACTCCACACTGCTCCAGACCGCTCCACACTCCACACTGCTTCAGACCGCTCCACACTCCACACTGCTTCAGACCGCTCCACACTCCACACTGCTTCAGACCGCTCCACACTCCACACTGCTTCAGACCGCTCCACACTGCTCCAGACCGCTCCACACTCCACACTGCTTCAGACCGCTCCACACTCCACACTGCTCCAGACCGTTCCACACTCCACACTGCTTCAGACCGCTCCACACTCCACACTGCTCCAGACCGTTCCACACTCCACACTGCTTCAGACCGCTCCACACTCCACACTGCTTCAGACCGCTCAACACTCCACACTGCTTCAGACCGCTCCACACTCCACACTGCTTCAGACCGCTCCACACTCCACACTGCTTCAGACCGCTCCACACTCCACACTGCTTCAGACCGCTCCACACTGCTTCAGACCGCTCCACACTCCACACTGCTTCAGACCGCTCCACACTGCTTCAGACCGCTCCACACTGCTTCAGACCGCTCCACACTCCACACTGCTTCAGACCGCTCCACACTGCTTCAGACCGCTCCACACTCCACACTGCTTCAGACCGCTCCACACTCCACACTGCTTCAGACCGCTCCACACTCCACACTGCTTCAGACCGCTCCACACTCCACACTGCTTCAGACCGCTCCACACTCCACACTGCTTCAGACCGCTCAACACTGCTTCAGACCGCTCCACACTGCTTCAGACCGCTCCAAACTGCTTCAGACCGCTCCACACTCCACACTGCTTCAGACCGCTCCACATTCCACACTGCTTCAGACCGCTCCACACTGCTTCAGACCGCTCCACACTGCTTCAGACCGCTCCAAACTGCTTCAGACCGTTCCACACTCCACACTGCTTCAGACCGCTCCACACTCCACACTGCTTCAGACCGCTCCACACTCCACACTGCTCCAGACCGCTCCACACTGCTTCAGACTGCTCCACACTGCTTCAGACCGCTCCACACTGCTTCAGACCGCTCCAAACTGCTTCAGACCGTTCCACACTCCACACTGCTTCAGACCGCTCCACACTGCTTCAGACCGCTCCACACTCCACACTGCTTCAGACCGCTCCACACTCCACACTGCTTCAGACCGCTCCACACTCCACACTGCTTCAGACCGCTCCACATTCCACACTGCTTCAGACCGCTCCACACTGCTTCAGACCGCTCCACACTCCACACTGCTTCAGACCGCTCCACACTCCACACTGCTTCAGACCGCTCCACACTGCTTCAGACCGCTCCACACTGCTTCAGACCGCTCCACACTGCTTCAGACCGCTCCACACTCCGCACTGCTTCAGACCACTCCACACTGCTTCAGACCGCTCCACACTCCACACTGCTTCAGACCGCTCCACACTCCACACTGCTTCAGACCGCTCCACACTGCTTCAGACCGCTCCACACTCCACACTGCTCCAGACCGCTCCACACTCCACACTGCTTCAGACCGCTCCACACTGCTTCAGACCGCTCCACACTGCTTCAGACCGCTCCACACTCCACACTGCTTCAGACCGCTCCACACTCCACACTGCTTCAGACCGCTCCACACTCCACACTGCTTCAGACCGCTCCACACTCCACACTGCTTCAGACCGCTCCACACTCCACACTGCTCCAGACCGCTCCACACTCCACACTGCTTCAGACCGCTCAACACTCCACACTGCTTCAGACCGCTCCACACTCCACACTGCTTCAGACCGCTCCACACTGCTTCAGACCGCTCCACACTCCACACTGCTTCAGACCGCTCAACACTCCACACTGCTCCAGACCGCTCCACACTCCACACTGCTTCAGACCGCTCCACACTCCACACTGCTCCAGACCGCTCCACACTCCACACTGCTTCAGACCGCTCCACACTCCACACTGCTTCAGACCGCTCAACACTCCACACTGCTTCAGACCGCTCCACACTCCACACTGCTTCAGACCGCTCCACACTGCTTCAGACCGCTCCACACTCCACACTGCTTCAGACCACTCCACACTGCTTCAGACCGCTCCACACTCCACACTGCTTCAGACCGCTCCACACTCCACACTGCTTCAGACCGCTCCACACTCCACACTGCTTCAGACCGCTCCACACTCCACACTACTTCAGACCGCTCCACACTCCACACTGCTTCAGACCGCTCCACACTCCACACTGCTTCAGACCGCTCCACACTGCTTCAGACCGCTCCACACTGCTTCAGACCGCTCCACACTCCACACTGCTTCAGACCGCTCCACACTCCACACTGCTCCAGACCGCTCCACACTCCACACTGCTCCAGACCGCTCCACACTCCACACTGCTCCAGACCACTCCACACTCCACACTGCTTCAGACCGCTCCACACTCCACACTGCTCCAGACCGCTCCACACTCCACACTGCTCCAGACCGCTCCACACTCCACACTGCTCCAGACCGCTCCACACTCCACACTGCTTCAGACCGCTCCACACTCCACACTGCTTCAGACCGCTCCACACTCCACACTGCTTCAGACCGCTCCACACTCCACACTGCTTCAGACCGCTCCACACTCCACACTGCTCCAGACCGCTCCACACTCCACACTGCTCCAGACCACTCCACACTCCACACTGCTTCAGACCGCTCCACACTCCACACTGCTTCAGACCGCTCCACACTGCTTCAGACCGCTCCACACTCCACACTGCTTCAGACCGCTCCACACTGCTTCAGACCGCTCCACACTGCTTCAGACCGCTCCACACTCCACACTGCTCCAGACCGCTCCACACTCCACACTGCTTCAGACCGCTCCACACTCCACACTGCTTCAGACCGCTCCACACTCCACACTGCTTCAGACCGCTCCACACTCCACACTGCTTCAGACCGCTCCACACTGCTCCAGACCGCTCCACACTCCACACTGCTTCAGACCGCTCCACACTCCACACTGCTCCAGACCGTTCCACACTCCACACTGCTTCAGACCGCTCCACACTCCACACTGCTCCAGACCGTTCCACACTCCACACTGCTTCAGACCGCTCCACACTCCACACTGCTTCAGACCGCTCAACACTCCACACTGCTTCAGACCGCTCCACACTCCACACTGCTTCAGACCGCTCCACACTCCACACTGCTTCAGACCGCTCCACACTCCACACTGCTTCAGACCGCTCCACACTGCTTCAGACCGCTCCACACTCCACACTGCTTCAGACCGCTCCACACTGCTTCAGACCGCTCCACACTGCTTCAGACCGCTCCACACTCCACACTGCTTCAGACCGCTCCACACTGCTTCAGACCGCTCCACACTCCACACTGCTTCAGACCGCTCCACACTCCACACTGCTTCAGACCGCTCCACACTCCACACTGCTTCAGACCGCTCCACACTCCACACTGCTTCAGACCGCTCCACACTCCACACTGCTTCAGACCGCTCAACACTGCTTCAGACCGCTCCACACTGCTTCAGACCGCTCCAAACTGCTTCAGACCGCTCCACACTCCACACTGCTTCAGACCGCTCCACATTCCACACTGCTTCAGACCGCTCCACACTGCTTCAGACCGCTCCACACTGCTTCAGACCGCTCCAAACTGCTTCAGACCGTTCCACACTCCACACTGCTTCAGACCGCTCCACACTCCACACTGCTTCAGACCGCTCCACACTCCACACTGCTCCAGACCGCTCCACACTGCTTCAGACTGCTCCACACTGCTTCAGACCGCTCCACACTGCTTCAGACCGCTCCAAACTGCTTCAGACCGTTCCACACTCCACACTGCTTCAGACCGCTCCACACTGCTTCAGACCGCTCCACACTCCACACTGCTTCAGACCGCTCCACACTCCACACTGCTTCAGACCGCTCCACACTCCACACTGCTTCAGACCGCTCCACACTCCACACTGCTTCAGACCGCTCCACACTCCACACTGCTTCAGACCGCTCCACACTCCACACTGCTTCAGACCGCTCCACACTGCTTCAGACCGCTCCACACTCCACACTGCTTCAGACCGCTCCACATTCCACACTGCTTCAGACCGCTCCACACTGCTTCAGACCGCTCCACACTCCACACTGCTTCAGACCGCTCCACACTCCACACTGCTTCAGACCGCTCCACACTGCTCCAGACCGCTCCACACTGCTTCAGACCGCTCCACACTGCTCCAGACCGCTCCACACTGCTTCAGACCGCTCCACACTGCTTCAGACCGCTCCAAACTGCTTCAGACCGTTCCACACTCCACACTGCTTCAGACCGCTCCACACTCCACACTGCTTCAGACCGCTCCACACTCCACACTGCTCCAGACCGCTCCACACTCCACACTGCTTCAGACCGCTCCACACTCCACACTGCTTCAGACCGCTCCACATTCCACACTGCTTCAGACCGCTCAACACTCCACACTGCTTCAGACCGCTCCACACTGCTTCAGACCGCTCCACACTCCACACTGCTTCAGACCGCTCCACACTCCACACTGCTTCAGACCGCTCCACACTGCTTCAGACCACTCCACACTCCACACTGCTCCAGACCGTTCCACACTGCTTCAGACCACTCCACACTGCTTCAGACCACTCCACACTCCACACTGCTCCAGACCGCTCCACACTGCTTCAGACCACTCCACACTCCACACTGCTCCAGACCGCTCCACACTGCTTCAGACCGCTCCACACTCCACACTGCTCCAGACCGTTCCACACTCCACACTGCTTCAGACCGCTCCACACTCCACACTGCTTCAGACCGCTCCACACTCCACACTGCTCCAGACCGCTCCACACTCCACACTGCTTCAGACCGCTCCACACTCCACACTGCTTCAGACCGCTCCACACTGCTTCAGACCGCTCCACACTCCACACTGCTTCAGACCGCTCCACACTCTGTATCATTCTCTCTCTTGACATTTCCATGGCTGAAAATGTTTCATGCATTTTTATTGTTGTTTTTTCCCCCCAATTCATAAATAATGTATTTATTTATCATGAAAATCTGTTTGGGAATTAGACTAGCACACTTCAAAGACGGACAGGCTTTGATATGTCTGGTTTTCACTGAGTATCAGAAGATTTATTCAATTTATGTAAAGTACCTCCGGGGTAGTAAAGGTGGCATTTGAATACATTTGACTGAACTAAATTGTATAATGAGGAGGTTTCTACCCTTATCATTAAAGTAGTAAATCTAATCCCCAGTTTGAATGGATCATTTGGCAGCCAAACATACGGTAGGTCCCGTGAACAGGCAACACGACACCGCTCTGAGGGTCTGTCTCCACAGATATACATTGAACCCTGACCTTATTATTCTTTGTTTTCTTTATTATTTTGGTTAGGTCAGGGCGTACCATGGGTCTTATTCTAAGGTGTCTGTACTGTCTAGGGTTTCTTGTAGATTTATGGGGTTGTTTTCATCTAGGTGTTTATGTAGGTCTATGGTTGCCTAGATTGGTTCTCAATTAGAGGCAGGTGTTTATCGTTGTCTCTGATTGGGAACCATATTTAGGCAGCCAACTTCTTTGGGTATTTCGTGGATTTTTGTCTATGTTATGTTGCACGTTTGCACATTGTTTATATAGCGGTCACGGTCGTCTTAATCGTTTTGTTGTTTTTTTTGTTTAATTGTTCTTCGTGTTCTTCCATCAATCAAGAAGAATGTATTCACACCACGCTGCGCTTTGGTCCCCTCCATACGACGATTGTGACAATACAGTACGTACTGTCGTTTAAACTGACTGGGAGTCAGTACGTACTGTAGTTTAAACTGACTGGGAGTCAGTACGTACTGTAGTTTAAACTGACTGGGAGTCAGTACGTACTGTAGTTTAAACTGACTGGGAGTCAGTACGTACTGTAGTTTAAACTGACTGGGAGTCAGTACGTACTGTAGTTTGAACTGACTGGGAGGCAGTACGTAATGTAGTTTAAACTGACTGGGAGTCAGTACATACTGTAGTTTGAACTGACTGGGAGTCAGTACGTACTGTAGTTTAAACTGACTGGGAGTCAGTACATACTGTAGTTTAAACTGACTGGGAGTCAGTACGTAATGTAGTTTAAACTGACTGGGAGTCAGTATGTACTGTAGTTTAAACTGACTGGGAGTCAGTACGTACTGTAGTTTAAACTGACTGGGAGTCAGTACGTAATGTAGTTTAAACTGACTGGGAGTCAGTACGTACTGTAGTTTAAACTGACTGGGAGTCAGCACATACTGTAGCTACACATGAAATGAAATGATGGGTTGATTCTCTACTTTCTCGTCTCCTTCATCAGTTCAGTTGGTGTCTCGGGGGACTACAATTATTCTTTTAACTTCTGTCTTCAAAACATCCTGAATTAGATATCGCCACATGCCACACACGGCCAGGGCATCCGGGAGGGTAGGGGGGGGGGCTGGATGATAATTAATGAGATAGAGGGGGAGGGGGAGCTGGCAGGGTGGGTCACATGGTGTTGGATTAACCAGTCAGGCTTCAGGCTGATCTCCAGCCTCATTTACAGTCTCGTTCCCTGTCCATCAGAGGCCTCTGTTCTCTTTAGATGTCACCATTCAGACTCGGATGGGAATAATACACACATGTCTCCTCTGACCTCTAACCTGCCAGCCAATGACTGTTGTTCAGATCCTGGACGACATACTAAGATACCTCTACACACCTCTATGGAGGAAGATACCTCAACACACCTCTATGGAGGAAGATACCTCTACACACCTCTATGGAGGAAGATACCTCTACACACCTCTATGGAGGAAGATACCTCAACACACCTCTATGGAGGAAGATACCTCAACACACCTCTATGGAGGAAGATACCTCTACACACCTCTATGGAGGAAGATACCTCTACACACCTCTATGGAGGAAGATACCTCTACACACCTCTATGGAGGAAGATACCTCTACACACCTCTATGGAGGAAGATACCTCAACACACCTCTATGGAGGAAGATACCTCAACACACCTCTATGATACGAATATAGTCCTGGTCACTATAAAGACAGCTTCCTAACAACTATAGTCCTGGACACTATATAAAGACAGCTTCCTAACAACTATAGTCCTGGATCCTATATCAAGACAGCTACCTAACAACTATAGTCTTCTCCCTATATAAAGACAGCTACCTAACAACTATAGTCTTCTCCATATATCAAGACAGCTACCTAACAACTATAGTCCTGGATATATATAAAGACAGCTACCTAACAAATATAGTCTTCTCCCTATATAAAAACAGCTACCTAACAACGATAGTCTTCTCCCTATAAAAAGACAGCTGCCTAACAACTATAGTCTTCTCCCTATTTGAAGACAGCTACCTAACAACTATAGTCCTGGACACTATATAAAGACAGCTACCTAACAACTATAGACTTCTCCCTATAAAAAGACAGCTACCTAACAACTACAGTCTTCTCCCTATATAAAGACAGCTACCTAACAACTATAGTCTTCTCCCTATATAAAGACAGCTACCTAACAACTATAGTCTTCTCCCTATTTAAAGACAGCTACCTAACGAATATAATCCTGGTCACTATAAAGACAGCTAACAAACAACTATAGTCCTAGATATATATAAAGACAGCTACCTAACAACTATAGTCCTGGATCCTATATAACGACAGCTACCTAACAACTATAGTCTTCTCCGTATATAAAGACAGCTACCTAACAACTATAGTCCTGGATCCTATATAAAGACAGCTACCTAACAACTGTAGTCTTCTCCGTATATAAAGACAGCTACCTAACAACTATAGTCTTCCCCCTATATAAAGACAGCTACCTAACAACTATAGTCCTGGATCCTATATAAAGACAGCTACCTAACAACTGTAGTCTTCTCCGTATATAAAGACAGCTACCTAACAACTATAGTCTTCTCCATATATAAAGACAGCTACCTAACAACTATAGTCTTCTCCATATATAAAGACAGCTACCTAACAACTATAGTCAACTCCATATATAAAGACAGCTACCTAACAACTATAGTCCTGGATCCTATATAAAGACAGCTACCTAACAACTGTAGTCTTCTCCGTATATAAAGACAGCTACCTAACAACTATAGTCTTCTCCATATATAAAGACAGCTACCTAACAACTGTAGTCTTCTCCGTATATAAAGACAGCTACCTAACAACTATAGTCTTCTCCATATATAAAGACAGCTACCTAACAACTATAGTCCTGGAGATATATAAAGACAGCTACCTAACAACTATAGTCTTCTCCCTATATAAATACAGCTACCTAACAATTATAGTCTTCTCCCTATATAAAGACAGCTACCTAACAATTATAGTCCTGGATATATATAAAGACAGCTACCTAACAACTATAGTCCTGGACACTATATAAAGACAGCTACCTAACAACTATAGTCCTGGACACTATAAAAAGACAGCTACCTAACAACTACAGTCTTCTCCCTATATAAAGACAGCTACCTAACAACTATAGTCCTGGACACTATATAAAGACAGCTACCTAACGACTATAGTCCTGGACACTATATAAAGACATCTACCTAACAACTATAGTCCTGGATCCTATATAAAGACAGCTACCTAACAACTATAGTCCTGGATCCTATATAAAGACATCTACCTAACAACTACAGTCTTCTCCCTATATAAAGACAGCTACCTAACAACTATAGTCCTGGACACTATAAAAAGACAGCTACCTAACAACTACAGTCTTCTCCCTATATAAAGACAGCTACCTAACAACTATAGTCCTGGACACTATAAAGACAGCTACCTAACAACTATAGTCCTGGATATATATAAAGACAGCTACCTAACAACTATAGTCCTGGACACTATATAAAGACAGCTACCTAACAACTATAGTCCTGGACACTATATAAAGACAGCTACCGAACAACTATAGTCTTCTCCCTATATAAAGACAGCTACCTAACAATTATATTCTTCTCCATATATAAAGACAGCTACCTAACAACTATAGTCCTGGACACTATATAAAGACAGCTACCTAACAACTATAGTCCTGGACACTATATAAAGACAGCTACCGAACAACTATAGTCTTCTCCCTATATAAAGACAGCTACCTAACAACTATAGTCCTGGACACTATATCAAGACAGCTACCTAACAACTATAGTCCTGGACACTATATAAAGACAGCTACCTAACAACTATAGTCCTGGACACTATATAAAGACAGCTACCGAACAACTATAGTCTTCTCCCTATATAAAGACAGCTACCTAACCATTATATTCTTCTCCATATATAAAGACAGCTACCTAACAACTATAGTCCTGGACACTATATAAAGACAGCTACCGAACAACTATAGTCTTCTCCCTATATAAAGACAGCTACCTAACAACTATAGTCCTGGACACTATATAAAGACAACTACCTAACAACTATAGTCTTCTCCCTATATAAAGACAACTACCGAACAACTATAGTCTTCTCCCTATATAAAGACAGCTACCGAACAACTATAGTCTTCTCCCTATATAAAGACAGCTACCTAACAATTATAGTCTTCTCCATATATAAAGACAGCTACCTAACAACTATAGTCCTGGACACTATATAAAGACAGCTACCGAACAACTATAGTCTTCTCCCTATATAAAGACAGCTACCTAACAATTATAGTCTTCTCCATATATAAAGACACCTACCTAACAATTATAGTCTTCTCCATATATAAAGACAGCTACCTAACAATTATAGTCTTCTCCATAACGCAAACAGAAACCTTTATTTGCAATTACAGAGAACATATGTTTCCTGTATGTCTTGGCCAGGTTTGCACACACTGCAGCAGGGATTTTGGCCCACTCCTCCATACAGACCTTCTCCAGATCCTTCAGGTTTCGGGGCTGTTGCTGGGCAATACAGACTTTCAGCTCCCGTCAAAGATTTTCTATTGGGTTCAGGTCTGGAGACTGGCTAGGCCACTCCAGGACCTTGAGATGCTTCTTACGGAGCCACTCCTTAGTTTCCCTGGCTGTGTGTTTCGGGTCGTTGTCATGCTGGAAGACCCAGCCATGACCCATCTTCAATGCTCTTACTGAGGGAAGGAGGTTGTTGGCCAAGATCTCGCGATACATGGCCCCATCCATCCTCCCCTCAATACTGTGCAGTTGTCCTATCCCATTTGCAGAAAAGCCTCCCCAAAGAATGATGTTTCCACCTCCATGCTTCACGGTTGGGATGGTGTTCTTGAGGTTGTACTCATCCTTCTTCTTCCTCCAAACACGGCGAGTGGAGTTTAGACCAAAATACTCTATTTTTGTCTCATCAGACCACATGACCTTCTCCCGTTCCTCCCCTGGATCATCCAGATGGTCATTGGCAAACTTCAGACGGGCCTGGACATGCGCTGGCTTGAGCAGGGGGACCTTGCGTGCGCTGCAGGGTTTTAATCCATGACAGCATAGTGTGTTACTAATGGTTTGCTTTGAGACTTTGGTCCCAGCTCTCTTCAGGTCATTGACCAGGTCCTGCCGTGTAGTTCTGGTGACATCTTGCATGGAGCCCCAGACCGTCATTTTGAACTTCTTCCATTTTCTAATAATTGTGCAAACAGTTGTTGCCTTCTCACCAAGCTGCTTGCCTATTGTTGTGTATTGTTGTGGCCAATATATCAAGACAGCTACCTAACAACTATAGTCCTGGATCCTATATAAAGACAGCCACCTAGCAACTATAGTCTTCTCCCTATATAAAGACAGCTACCTAACACATATAGTTCTGGACACTATATAAAGACAGCTACCTAACACATATAGTTCTGGACACTATATAAAGACAGCTACCTAACAACTACAGTCCTGGATCCTATATAAAGACAGCTACCTAACAACTATATTTATGGATTCTATATAAAGACAGCTACCTAACGACTATAGTCTTCTCCCTATAAAAAGACAGCTACCTAACACATATGGTCCTGGACACTATAAAGACAGCTACCTAACAACTATAGTCCTGGACACTATAAAGACAGCTACCTAACAACTATAGTCCTGGACACTATATAAAGACAGCTACCTAAATACTATAGTCTTCTCCCTATATAAAGACAGCTACCTAACTACTATAGTCTTCTCCCTATATAAAGACAGCTACCTAACAACTATAGTCTTCTCCCTATATAAAGACAGCTACCTAACAACTATAGTCCTGGACATTATAAAGACAGCTACCTAACAACTATAGTCCTGGACACTATAAAGACAGCTACCTAACAACTATAGTCTTCTCCCTATATACAGACAGCTACCTAACGACTATAGTCCTGGACACTATATAAAGACAGCTACCTAACAACTATAGTCCTGGATCCTATATAAAGACAGCCACCTAACAACTATAGTCCTGGACACTATAAAGACAGCTACCTAACAACTATAGTCTTCTCCCTATATAAAGACAGCTACCTAACAACTATAGTCCTGGATCCTATATCAAGACAGCCACCTAACAACTATAGTCCTGGACACTATAAAGACAGCTACCTAACAACTATAGTCTTCTCCCTATATACAGACAGCTACCTAACGACTATAGTCCTGGACACTATATCAAGACAGCCACCTAACAACTATAGTCTTCTCCCTATATACAGACAGCTACCTAATGACTATAGTCCTGGACACTATATAAAGACAGCTACCTAACAACTATATTCTTCTCCCTATATAAAGACAGCTACCTAACAACTATAGTCCTGGACACTATATAAAGACAGCTACCTAACAACTATAGTCCTGGACACTATATAAAGACAGCTACCTAACAACTATAGTCCTGGATCCTATATAAAGACAGCCACCTAGCAACTATAGTCTTCTCCCTATATAAAGACAGCTACCTAACACATATAGTTCTGGACACTATATAAAGACAGCTACCTAACAACTACAGTCCTGGATCCTATATAAAGACAGCTACCTAACAACTATATTTATGGATTCTATATAAAGACAGCTACCTAACGACTATAGTCTTCTCCCTATGAAAAGACAGCTACCTAACACATATGGTCCTGGACACTATAAAGACAGCTACCTAACAACTATAGTCCTGGACACTATAAAGACAGCTACCTAACAACTATAGTCCTGGACACTATAAAGACAGCTACCTAACAACTATAGTCCTGGATCCTATATCAAGACAGCCACCTAACAACTATAGTCCTGGACACTATATAAAGACAGCTACCTAAATACTATAGTCTTCTCCCTATATAAAGACAGCTACCTAACTACTATAGTCTTCTCCCTATATAAAGACAGCTACCTAACAACTATAGTCTTCTCCCTATATAAAGATAGATACCTAACAATTATAGTCCTGGACACTATATAAAGACAGCTACCTAACAACTATAGTCCTGGACACTATAAAGACAGTTACCTAACAACTATAGTCCTGGACACTATATAAAGACAGCTACCTAACGACTATAGTCCTGGACACTATAAAGACAGCTACCTAACGACTATAGTCCTGGACACTATATAAAGACAGCTACCTAACAACTATAGTCCTGGACATTATAAAGACAGCTACCGAACAACTATAGTCCTGGACACTATATAAAGACAGCTACCTAACAACTATAGTCTTCTCCCTATATAAAGACAGCTACCTAACAACTATAGTCCTGGATCCTATATCAAGACAGCCACCTAACAACTATAGTCTTCTCCCTATATACAGACAGCTACCTAACGACTATAGTCCTGGACACTATATAAAGACAGCTACCTAACAACTATATTCTTCTCCCTATATAAAGACAGCTACCTAACAACTATAGTCTTCTCCCTATATAAAGACAGCTACCTAACAACTATAGTCCTGGACACTATATAAAGACAGCTACCTAACGACTATAGTCCTGGACACTATATAAAGACAGCTACCTAACAACTATAGTTCTGGACACTATATAAAGACAGCTACCTAACAACTATAGTCCTGGACATTATAAAGACAGCTACCTAACAACTATAGTCCTGGACAATATAAAGACAGCTACCTAACGACTATAGTCTTCTCCCTATATAAAGACAACTACCTAACAACTATAGTCCTGGATATATATAAAGACAGCTACCTAACGACTATTGTCCTGGACACTATATAAACACAGCTACCTAACAACTATAGTCTTCTCCCTATATAAAGACAGCTACCTAACAACTATAGTCTTCTCCCTATATAAAGACAGCTACCTAACAACTATAGTCTTCTCCCTATATAAAGACAGCTACCTAACAACTATAGTCCTGGACACTATATAAAGACAGCTACCTAACAACTATAGTCCTGGACACTATAAAGACAGCTACCTAACAACTATAGTCTTCTCCCTATATAAAGTCAGCTACCTAACAACTATAGTCCTCTCCCTATATAAAGACATCTACCTAACAACTATAGTCTTCTCCCTATATAAAGACATCTACCTAACAACTATAGTCTTCTCCCTATATAAAGACAGCTACCTAACAACTATAGTCCTGGACACTATAAAGACAGTTACCTAATAACTATAGTCCTGGACACTATATAAAGACAGCTACCTAACGACTATAGTCCTGGACACTATAAAGACAGCTACCTAACGACTATAGTCCTGGACACTATATAAAGACAGCTACCTAACAACTATAGTCCTGGATCCTATATAAAGACAGCCACCTAACAACTATAGTCCTGGACATTATAAAGACAGCTACCGAACAACTATAGTCCTGGACACTATAAAGACAGTTACCTAACAACTATAGTCCTGGACACTATATAAAGACAGCTACCTAACGACTATAGTCCTGGACACTATAAAGACAGTTACCTAACAACTATAGTCCTGGACACTATATAAAGACAGCTACCTAACAACTATAGTCCTGGACATTATAAAGACAGCTACCGAACAACTATAGTCCTGGACACTATATAAAGACAGCTACCTAACAACTATAGTCCTGGACACTATATAAAGACAGCTACCTAACAACTATAGTCTTCTCCCTATATAAAGACAGCTACCTAACAACTATAGTCCTGGATCCTATATCAAGACAGCCACCTAACAACTATAGTCCTGGACACTATAAAGACAGCTACCTAACAACTATAGTCTTCTCCCTATATACAGACAGCTACCTAACAACTATAGTCTTCTCCCTATATAAAGACAGCTACCTAACAACTATAGTCTTCTCCCTATATAAAGACAGCTACCTAACAACTATAGTCCTGGACATTATAAAGACTACCTAACGACTATAAAGACAGCTACCTAACAACTATAGACAGCTCCTAACAACTATAGTCTTCTCCCTATATAAAGACAGCTACCTAACTAACCTGGACACTATATAAAGACAGCTACCTAACAACTATAGTCTTCCCTATATAAAGACAGCTACCAACTATAGTCTTCTCCCTAATAAAGACAGCTATAACAACTATAGTCCTGGACACTATATAAAGACAGCTACCTAACAACTATAGTCCTGGACACTATAAAGTCCTGGTCTTCTCCCTATATAAAGACAACTATATAGTCCTGGATATATATAAAGACAGCTACCTAACAATTGTCCTGGACACTATATAAAGCCAGCTACCTAACAACTATAGTCTTCTCCCTATATAAAGACAGCTACCTAACAACTATAGTCTTCTCCCTATATAAAGACAGCTACCTAACAACTATAGTCCTGGACACTATATAAAGACAGCTACCTAACAACTAACACACTATAGTCCTAACAACTATAGTCTTCACTATATAAAGACAGCTACCTAACAACTATAGTCCTCTCCCTATATAAAGACATCTACCTAACAACTATAGTCTTCTCCCTATATAAAGACAGCTACCTAACGAAGACAGTCCTCTACCTAACGACTATTGTCCTGGACACTATATAAAGCCAGCTACCTAACAACTATAGTCTTCTCCCTATATAAAGACCTAACAACTATGTCTTCTCCCTATATAAAGACAGCTACCTAACAACTATAGTCCTGGACACTATATAAAGTCTTCTCCCCTATATAAAGACAGCTACCTAACATCTATAGTCCTGGATATATATAAAGACAGCTACCTAACAACTATAGTCCTGGACACTATAAAGACAGCTACCTAACAACTATAGTCCTGGATATATATAAAGACAGCTACCTAACGACTATTGTCCTGGACACTATATAAAGACAGCTACCTAACAACTATAGTCTTCTCCCTATATAAAGACAGCTACCTAACAACTATAGTCTTCTCCCTATATAAAGACAGCTACCTAACAACTATAGTCCTGGACACTATATAAAGACAGCTACCTAACAACTATAGTCCTGGACACTATAAAGACAGCTACCTACCGACTATAGTCTTCTCCCTATATAAAGACAGCTACCTAACAACTATAGTCCTGGACACTATATAAAGACAGCTACCTAACAACTATAGTCCTGGACACTATAAAGACAGCTACCTACCGACTATAGTCCTCTCCCTATATGAAGACAGCTACCTAACAACTATAGTCCTGGACACTATATAAAGACAGCTTCCTAACAACTATAGTCCTGGACACTATAAAGACAGCTACCTACCGACTATAGTCCTCTCCCTATATAAAGACAGCTACCTACCGACTATAGTCCTGGATCCTATATAAAGACAGCTTCCTAACAACTATAGTCCTGGACACTATAAAGACAGCTACCTACCGACTATAGTCCTCTCCCTATATAAAGACAGCTACCTACCGACTATAGTCCTCTCCCTATATAAAGACAGCTAACTAACAACTACAGTCTTCTCCCTATATAAAGACAGCTACCGAACAACTATAGTCCTGGACACTATAAAGACAGCTACCTAACAACTATAGTCCTGGATATATATAAAGACAGCTACCTAACAACTATAGTCCTGGACACTATAAAGACAGTTACCTAACAACTATAGTCCTGGATCCTATATAAAGACAGCTACCTAACAACTATAGTCCTGGACACTATAAAGACAGCTACCTAACAACTATAGTCCTGGATCCTATATAAAGACAGCTACCTAACAACTATAGTCTTCTCCATATATAAAGACAGCTACCTAACAACTATAGTCTTCTCCATATATAAAGACAGCTACCTAACAACTATAGTCTTCTCCATATATAAAGACAGCTACCTAACAACTATAGTCTTCTCCATATATAAAGACAGCTACCTAACAACTATAGTCTTCTCCATATATAAAGACAGCTACCTAACAACTATAGTCTTCTCCCTATATAAAGACAGCTACCTAACGACTATTGTCCTGGACACTATATTAAGACAGCTACCTAACAACTATAGTCTTCTCCCTATATAAAGACAGCTACCTAACAACTATAGTCTTCTCCCTATATAAAGACAGCTACCTAACAACTATAGTCCTGGACACTATATAAAGACAGCTACCTAACAACTATAGTCCTGGACACTATAAAGACAGCTACCTACCGACTATAGTCCTCTCCCTATATAAAGACAGCTACCTACCGACTATAGTCCTCTCCCTATATAAAGACAGCTAACTAACAACTACAGTCTTCTCCCTATATAAAGACAGCTACCGAACAACTATAGTCCTGGATATATATAAAGACAGCTACCTAACAACTATAGTCTTCTCCCTATATAAAGATAGATACCTAACAACTACAGTCTTCTCCCTATATAAAGACAGCTACCTAACAACTATAGTCTTCTCCCTATATAAAGACAGCTACCTAACAACTATAGTCCTGGACACTATAAAGACAGCTACCTAACAACTATAGTCCTGGATATATATAAAGACAGCTACCTACCAACTATAGTCTTCTCCATATATAAAGACAGCTACCTAACAACTATAGTCTTCTCCATATATAAAGACAGCTACCTAACAACTATAGTCTTCTCCCTATATAAAGACAGCTACCTAACGACTATTGTCCTGGACACTATATAAAGACAGCTACCTAACAACTATAGTCTTCTCCCTATATAAAGACAGCTACCTAACAACTATAGTGCTGGACCCTAATTAAAAACATCTACGTCACAACTGTAGTCCTGGACCCAGTATAACGTCACCCTGACCCTCAGCTGTCTCCAGCCTGCAGCTCATTACCTGCTGCAGCTCAGATCTCCCCATCACTCCACTTCCTGCACTTGAATATTAAGAATAGATATTTGACATGTTGTGTGAGGGGCTGAAGGAGCTGTGAATGGCAGAGCTGAATGCTTGTCCATCACTCTTTTCACTGGTTACAGGTGGTCAGGTGGTCTCATCTCCCTCCACATATATCTGCTGCTGCGTGACAGCAGTCTGCAATTTGCATGTTGGACAGACAACAAACGGGCCTGTGCATGTCAAACTAGGTGGTGATGCGTGACAGTTTGAACACAATGCTGTCTCCTCCTAGCCTGACCCTCGACCCGCCTAATGTCTCCGTCACAATCACAGGAAGATGGGAGAAATCACCCTGCCCTTCTCCACAATGCATCTGATACCAATACCATTATTATGGTCTCTCTCTCTCTCTCTCTCTCTCTCTCTCTCTCTCTCTCTCTCTCTCTCTCTCTCTCTTCTCTAACTCCCCCCCCCCTCTCTCTCCTCTCCTCTCCTCTCCTCTCCTCTCCTCTCCTCTCCTCTCCTCTCCTCTCCTCTCCTCTCCTCTCCTCTCCTCTCCTCTCCTCTCCTCTCCTCTCCTCTTCTCTTCTCTCTCGCTCTCTCTCTCTCTCTCTTATCTCTCTTCTCTCTCTCTTCTCTAACTCTCTCCCCCTCTCTCTCTCTTCTCTCTCTCTCTTCTCCAACTCCCCCCCCCCCTCTCTCTCTCTCTCTCTCTCTCTTCTCTAACTCCCCCCCCTCTCTCTCTCTCTCTCTCTCTCTCTCTCTCTCTCTCTCTTTTCTCTTCTCTCTGTCTCTCCTCTCTCTCCTTCGCTCTGGTACTCTATCTTAGAGTGGCTTGTCTTGGTCTGTCAATCCCAGAGGCCTTTAGGGTCGTTTTAGGACAAAGATAATGAGTTGTGGTGAATCTCTTGTTGTGGCCACATGGAAGACTGCATTGACGCTTGCTGACACTTGATGCATTGACACAATGGTGGTTATTTTTGAATGTTTTGGACTGGACCGGGAACCATTTTGACCGATGTTCTAATATTAAAGTGAAAGCTAATCTTTAATGAGTCATTTAACAGTCTGATAGTGTAGGAAGACCATCACAGGAAGAGGCTTTGTTCAGCTCTTTAAAAGCAATATCTACCAAAGGGATATAATCTCTCCCCTGTTATAACACATGGTAATGAAGCCGTTATCTCCGCCTACATCACCTGATCGTCACTGTGATGAAACAGCGACACTAATTACCTGTTAACACCTGAACACTTCCCTGGTGCAGCTTACGGCTGCAGGAACGCTTCCCTGTTACTTCCTGGTTCAGCTCCCGACAGAGGTCAACTCACTCTGAAATATGAAGAGTACTCTTTATATTACAACCTCATCAAATTGTCTCTCAGCAGTTTAAGATATGAACTTTCTTCTGCTTGTTAAGGCAGATAAAGGGAATGTTTTAAAACGGATCTCAGTGTAGAATATATCCAGGAGTAGAGAGTTTTAGTCTTAAGCCATAATCACTCTCTGGTTTAAGCTATATACTTTACATATTTAAGGAGATAGTTACTTCATGAGCTCATGTTGTAAGAGTTAGAGTTAAAAGTCCCTACCGTATCTCTGGGGGCTAATGAACGGGGGTGCAGGCCGCCTGATTACACTGTTTAATAGACACACAATCCTCCTGAATTCTGGGATAGTCAGCAGAACTGGACCGTCTCCGCACCACTCGGGACTTAACGTGGAACTGACAGCGTTTTAACTACAGAAATTAAACAAACAGACAGGCATCGTGTGGGTGTAACATATCACATCTGCAGTTTTATGCTTCAAAATCAACTTCATAACAGGTTTTAAAAACAGCTCCTTTTCGACTCGACATTCCATTATGTAAGGTGGCAGAATTCAAACGGATGCAGGCAATACATGATTAATACAATTCACCCTCAAAGGGCTAGGTGGTCTAATACATATTGCTGTTAGCTTGGAAATCACATATAGTACAATGTGTTCTGCCTCCAGCCATTCTGGGGATGAACACCTCATATTTTGGACCAAAATGGAAAGGGCAGTGTTGTGAATCTCAACACAGTCAAGCTAGCTATGCAGTACGTGGCTAAGAAGACTGTAGAGTATCTATTCATGTAGGCCTACTAATTTAGCTAGCTAGCAGTTTTCTAGAATGTAAAATATCATATAGTCTTGTATTGTAGCTATCTAGCAGCTAGCTAGCAGTTTTCTAGAACCTAAAATAACATGGAGCATTGTATTGTCGCTAACTAGCAGCTAGCTAGCAGTTTTCTAGAACATAAAATAACATATAGCCTTGTATTGTAGGTAGCTAGCAGCTAGCTATCAGTTTACTAGAACCTAAAATAACATATAGCCTTGTAGGTAGCTAGCAGCTAGCTAGCAGTTTTCTAGAATGTAAAATATCATATAGCCTTGTATTGTAGCTATCTAGCAGCTAGTTAGCAGTTTTCTAGAATGTAAAATAACATATAGCCTTGTATTGTAGGTAGCTAGCAGCTAGCTAGCAGTTTTCTAGAACCTAAAATAACATATAGCCTTGTAGGTAGCTAGCAGCTAGCTATCAGTTTTCTAGAACCTAAAATAACATATTTAATTTATCCTTTATTTAACTAGGCAAGTCAGTTAAGAACAAATTCTTATTTTCAATGACGGCCTAGGGACAGTGGGTCAACTGCCTGTTCAGGGCAGAACTACAGATTTGTACCTTGTCAGCTGGGGGATTCAAAACTCCCAACCTTCCGGTTACCAGTTCAACGCTCTAACCACTAGGCTACCCTGCCGCCCAGATATATATAGCCTTGTATTGTAGCTAGCTAGCTGCGAGCTATCAGTTTTCTGAACGGCCTGGGGGTTGAAACGGCCTGGGGGTTGAAACGGCCTGGGGGTTGAAACGGCCTGGGGGTTGAAACGGCCTGTAGGTTGAAACGGCCTGGGGGTTGAAACGGCCTTGGGGTTGAAACGGTCTGGGGGTTGAAACGGCCTGGGGGTTGAAACGGCCTGGGGGTTGAAACGGCCTGGGGGTTGAAACGGCCTGGGGGTTGAAACGGCCTGGGGGTTGAAACGGCCTGGGGGTTGAAACGGCCTGGGGGTTGAAACGGCCTGGGGGTTGAAACGGCCTGGGGTTGAAACGGCCTGGGGGTTGAAATGGACTGGGGGTTGAAACGGCCTGGGGGTTGAAACGGCCTGGCGGTTGAAACGGCCTGGGGGTTGAAACAACACGACTTTTATACGTTTTATTTTGTCTCACTATCTTTTTGAATAATACCATGGCATTACCTCATCGGCCCAATGTCAGACTAGTGAACTGTTCAAAACAAAAACATGCTCTTCTCATTAGGATTCTCCTTTTTCTATCTAGAAAACATCTTGTAGGTGACATGGATATTTAGTCATGTTTGTAAAAGCCGCCTGTCTGTGAGGGCGGACTGCTAAACCTTCAGTTAATCTGTCTGTCAGTTCAGAGGCTGCCACCAGTCAACCCGTGGCAACATAATTAACACTCATGTCATGATTAGTATTTGTCTGTTTAATATAATCCTTGTATACATCTCATGCAGGAGATATTTGAGTTCCCGTTGCGCTT
This sequence comes from Oncorhynchus masou masou, assembly GCF_036934945.1. Taxonomy (NCBI): domain Eukaryota; kingdom Metazoa; phylum Chordata; class Actinopteri; order Salmoniformes; family Salmonidae; genus Oncorhynchus; species Oncorhynchus masou. The sequence goes on along the minus strand of NW_027014791.1, from coordinate 284,949 downwards.
GGGGAACCTCTGAAAGCATCTGAATAAAGACGTCCATTTTCTTTTTTTTGTTTCTTTGTTTCTCCGTTGTCTGACAGGAGAGATTAGCTGTAATGTTAGTTTAAATCCTCTCACGGAGCGCTGCGGCGCTTACCGTACAACTCTGCCGTTGCAGCAGCTCGTTGTATCAAACACACAGAGGAAAGCCTCCCGACCACATCAGACCTCTTCTGTAACCTGTTGTCACAACACAGGAGGAATGTTAAACTCCAGCTGTGTTTCAACATGAAGAAGCCTCCTCATCAGGACTGTATCAGGGCTGTGTTACAGTGTTAAAGTCAGACATCAGGGCTGTGTTACAGTGTTAAAGTCAGACATCAGGGCTGTATCAGGGCTGTGTTACAGTGTTAAAGTCAGACATCAGGGCTGTATCAGGGCTGTGTTACAGTGTTAAAGTCAGACATCAGGACTGTATCAGGGCTGTGTTACAGTGTTAAAGTCAGACATCAGGGCTGTGTTACAGTGTTAAAGTCAGACATCAGGACTGTGTTACAGTGTTAAAGTCAGACACCAGGGCTGTGTTACAGTGTTAGAGTCAGACATCAGGGCTGTGTTACAGTGTTAAAGTCAGACATCAGGACTGTGTTACAGTGTTAAAGTCAGACATCAGGGCTGTGTTACAGTGTTAGTCAGACATCAGGGCTGTGTTACAGTGTTAAAGATAGATAATGTATTGTCCTGCCTGTTTGAGACAGTCTGATAGTAGATAATGTATTGTCCTGCCTGTTTGAGACAGTCTGATAGTAGATAATGTATTGTCCTCCCTGGCTGAGTCTCCATCAGATTGTTTCTGTCTTTACATCAGACCAGCTGTATCTCATTAGTACGGACAGGCCAACATCATCCTCTCCTCTCCTCTCCTCTCCTCTCCTCTCCTCTCCTCTCCTCTCCTCTCCTCTCCTCTCCTCTCCTCTCCTCTCCTCTCCTCTCCTCTCCTCTCCTCTCCTCTCCTCTCCTCTCCTCTCCTCTCCTCTCCTCTGTTGTATTGTTGTTATTTATCTCCCTCATTAATTAGTGTATTTATTTCACATGGAGCCTCTCTGTGAGATGGAGCCTTTCTCCATGTCTCTCAGTTCCAGGTCCGTCCTCGGGGACAAGAGGGCCGTGATCTTGCTGGCAGAGTTACCCTCACTGTGGTGAGAAACAAAGAAATCCCCAAATCTCCTCCCCAGACTCTCTCTCTCCTCCCTCCCCAGCTCCACCCTACTGATCCCTGGGCCTGGGGGAGGGAGGAGAGGGGGAGCCCCTAATGAATAATAAAAGAAAAGAAGGGAAGATTTGATGATAGGCTCCCATAACCTCAGTGTAATAACATTGTATTGAGTCCTGGTGTTTAGAGCTAACCCTACACTAACATCAGAAACCTAACCCTACACTAACATCAGAACCATAACCCTACCCTAACATCAAAACCCTAACCCTACCGAAACATCAGAACCCTAACCCTACCCTAACATCAGAACCCTAACCCTACCCTAACATCAGAACCTTAACCCTACCCTAACATAATAACCCTAACCCTACCCTAACATCAGAAACCTAACCCTACCCTAACATCAGAACCCTAACATCAGAACCCTAACCCTACCCTAACATCAGAACCATAACCCTACCCTAACATCAAAACCATAACCCTACCCTAACATCAGAACCCTAACCCTACCCTAACATCAGAACCCTAACCCTACCCTAACATCAGAACCCTAACATCAGAACCCTAACAGCAGAAACCTAACATCAGAACCCTAACCCTACCGAAACATCAGAAACCTAACCCTACACTAACATCAGAACCCTAACCCTACCCTAACATCAGAACCCTAACCCTACCCTAACATCAGAACCCTAACATCAGAATCCTAACCCTACCCTAACAGCAGAAACCTAACCCTACCCTAACATCAAAACCCTAACCCTACCGAAACATCAGAAACCTAACACTACCCTATCATCAGAACCCTAACCCTACACTAACATCAGAACCATAACCCTACCCTAACATCAAAACCCTAACCCTACCGAAACATCAGAACCCTAACCCGACCCTAACATCAGAACCCTAACCCTACCCTAACATCAGAACCGTAACCCTCCCCTAACATCAGAACCCTAACCCTACCCTAACATCAGAACCCTAACCCTACACTAACATCAGAACCGTAACCCTACACTAACATCAGAACCCTAACCCTCCCCTAACATCAGAACCCTAACCCTACCCTAACATCAGAACCCTAACCCTACCCTATCATCAGAACCCTAACCCTCCCCTAACATCAGAACCCTAACCCTACCCTATCATCAGAACCCTAACCCTACCCTAACATCAGAACCCTAACCCTACCCTAACATCAGAACCCTAACCCTCCCCTAACATCAGAACCTTAACCCTACCCTAACATCAGAACCCTAACCCTACCCTAACATCAGAACCGTAACCCTCCCCTAACATCAGAACCCTAACCCTACCCTAACATCAGAAACCTAACCCTACCCTAACATCAGAACCATAACCCTACCCTAACATCAAAACCCTAACCCTATCGAAACATCAGAACCCTAACCCGACCCTAACATCAGAACCCTAACCCTACCCTAACATCAGAACCCTAACCCTCCCCTAACATCAGAACCCCAACCCTACCCTAACATCAGAACCCTAACCCTACCCTAACATCAGAACCCTAACCCTACCCTAACATCAGAACCCTAACCCTACACTAACATCAGAACCCTAACCCTACCCTAACATCAGAACCCTAACCCTACCGAAACATCAGAAACCTAACCCTACCCTAACATCAGAACCGTAACCCTACCCTAACATCAGAACCCTAACCCTACCCTATCATCAGAACCCTAACCCTACCCTAACATCAGAACCCTAACCCTACCCTAACATCAGAACCCTAACCCTACACTAACATCAGAACCCTAACCCTATCCTAACATCATAAGCCTAACCCTACACTAACATCAGAACCTTAACCCTCCACTAACATCAGAACCTTAACCCTCCCCTAACATCAGAACCCTAACCCTACCCTAACATCAGAACCCTAACCCTACCCTAACATCAGAACCCTAACCCTACCCTAACATCAGAACCTTAACCCTCCCCTAACATCAGAACCTTAACCCTCCCCTAACATCAGAACCCTAACCCTACACTAACATCAGAACCCTAACCCTACCCTAACATCAGAACCCTAACCCTACCCTAACATCAGAACCTTAACCCTCCCCTAACATCAAAACCCTAACCCTCCCCTATCATCAGAACCCTAACCCTACCCTAACATCAGAAACCCAACCCTCCCCTAACATCAGAACCCTAACCCTACCCTAACATCAGAACCCTAACCCTACCCTAACATCAGAACCCTAACCCTACCCTATCATCAGAACCCTAACCCTCCCCTAACATCAGAACCCTAACCCTACCCTAACATCAGAACCTTAACCCTCCCCTATCATCAGAACCCTAACCCTCCCCTAACATCAGAACCCTAACCCTACCATAACATCAGAACCTTAACCCTCCCTTATCATCAGAACCCTAACCCTACCCTAACATCAGAACCCTAACCCTACCCTAACATCAGAACCCTAACCCTCCCCTATCATCAGAACCTTAACCCTCCCCTATCATCAGAACCCTAACCCTACACTAACAGAACTCTATCCTAATGGAACTCACATAAAAAGCAGCAAAATACATAATTACTGCTATTGATATAATGAGGAAAATGGAAAGAGACTCACACTTAAGTGAGCTGTTCCTCAGACATGAGCAAACATATTTAGTAGATAATTAGTAGATCATTTCTCAGGTATGTCTGAAAGAGGGTGGTGAGGCAGAGTTAAGGAAGGTAGCAGGGTGGTGAGGAGGCAGAGTTAAGGCAGGTAGCAGGGTGGTGTAGTGAGGAGGCAGAGTTAAGGAAGGTAGCAGGGTGGTGTAGTGAGGAGGCAGAGTTAAGGCAGGTAGCAGGGTGGTGTAGTGAGGAGGCAGAGTTAAGGCAGGTAGCAGGGTGGTGAGGAGGCAGAGTTAAGGCAGGTAGCAGGGTGGTGTAGTGAGGAGGCAGAGTTAAGACAGGTAGCAAGGTGGTGAGGACTTAGAGTTAAGGCAGGTAGCAGGGTGGTGTAGTGAGGAGGCAGAGTTAAGACAGGTAGCAGGGTGGTGTAGTGAGGAGGCAGAGTTAAGACAGGTAGCAGGGTGGTGTAGTGAGGAGGCAGAGTTAAGACAGGTAGCAGGGTGCTGAGGAGGCAGAGTTAAGGCAGGTAGCAGGGTGGTGAGGAGGCAGAGTTAAGGCAGGTAGCAGGGTGGTGTAGTGAGGAGGCAGAGTTAAGACAGGTAGCAGGGTGGTGTAGTGAGGAGGCAGAGTTAAGGCAGGTAGCAGGGTGGTGTAGTGAGGAGGCAGAGTTAAGGAAGGTAGCAGGGTGGCGTAGTGAGGAGGCAGAGTTAAGGCAGGTAGCAGGGTGGTGTAGTGAGGAGGCAGAGTTAAGGCAGGTAGCAGGGTGGTGAGGAGGCAGAGTTAAGGCAGGTAGCAGGGTGGTGTAGTGAGGAGGCAGAGTTAAGGAAGGTAGCAGGGTGGTGTAGTGAGGAGGCAGAGTTAAGACAGGTAGCAGGGTGGTGTAGTGAGGAGGCAGAGTTAAGGAAGGTAGCAGGGTGGTGAGGAGGCAGAGTTAAGGAAGGTAGCAGGGTGGTGTAGTGAGGAGGCAGAGTTAAGGCAGGTAGCAGGGTGGTGAGGAGGCAGAGTTAAGGCAGGTAACAGGGTGGTGTAGTGAGGAGGCAGAGTTAAGGCAGGTAGCAGGGTGGTGTAGTGAGGAGGCAGAGTTAAGGCAGGTAGCAGGGTGGTGTAGTGAGGAGGCAGAGTTAAGGCAGGTAGCAGGGTGGTGAGGAGGCAGAGTTAAGGCAGGTAACAGGGTGGTGTAGTGAGGAGGCAGAGTTAAGGCAGGTAGCAGGGTGGTGTAGTGAGGAGGCAGAGTTAAGGCAGGTAGCAGGGTGGTGTAGTGAGGAGGCAGAGTTAAGGCAGGTAGCAGGGTGGTGAGGAGGCAGAGTTAAGGCAGGTAGCAGGGTGGTGAGGAGGTAGAGTTAAGGCAGGTAGCAGGGTGGTGTAGTGAGGAGGCAGAGTTAAGGCAGGTAGCAGGGTGGTGAGGAGGCAGAGTTTAGGAGGGTAGCAGGGTGGTGTAGTGAGGAGGCAGAGTTAAGGCAGGTAGCAGGGTGGTGTAGTGAGGAGGCAGAGTTAAGGCAGGTAGCAGGGTGGTGTAGTGAGGAGGCAGAGTTAAGACAGGTAGCAGGGTGGTGAGGAGGCAGAGTTTAGGAGGGTAGCAGGGTGGTGTAGTGAGGAGGCAGAGTTAAGGCAGGTAGCAGGGTGGTGTAGTGAGGAGGCAGAGTTAAGACAGGTAGCAGGGTGGTGAGGAGGTAGAGTTAAGGCAGGTAGCAGGGTGGTGTAGTGAGGAGGCAGAGTTAAGACAGGTAGCAGGGTGGTGAGGAGGTAGAGTTAAGGCAGGTAGCAGGGTGGTGTAGTGAGGAGGCAGAGTTAAGACAGGTAGCAGGGTGGTGAGGAGGTAGAGTTAAGGCAGGTAGCAGGGTGGTGTAGTGAGGAGGCAGAGTTAAGGCAGGTAGCAGGGTGGTGTAGTGAGGAGGCAGAGTTATGGCAGGTAGCAGAGTGGTGTAGTGAGGAGGCAGAGTTAAGGCAGGTAGCAGGGTGGTGTAGTGAGGAGGCAGAGTTAAGGCAGGTAGCAGGGTGGTGTAGTGAGGAGGCAGAGTTAAGGCAGGTAGCAGGGTGGTGAGGAGGCAGAGTTAAGGCAGGTAGCAGGGTGGTGTAGTGAGGAGGCAGAGTTAAGGCAGGTAGCAGGGTGGTGTAGTGAGGAGGCAGAGTTAAGGCAGGTAGCAGGGTGGCGTAGTGAGGAGGCAGAGTTAAGGCAGGTAGCAGGGTGGTGTAGTGAGGAGGCAGAGTTAAGGCAGGTAGCAGGGTGGTGAGGAGGCAGAGTTAAGGCAGGTAGCAGGGTGGTGTAGTGAGGAGGCAGAGTTATGGCAGGTAGCTGGGTTGTGTGGTGAGGAGGCAGAGTTAAGGCAGGTAGAAGGGTGGTGTAGTGAGGAGGCAGAATTAAGGCATGTAGCAGGGTGGTGTAGTGAGGAGGCAGAGTTAAGGCAGGTAGCAGAGTGGTGTAGTGAGGAGGCAGAGTTAAGGCAGGTAGCAGGGTGGTGTAGTGAGGAGGCAGAGTTATGGCAGGTAGCAGGGTGGTGTAGTGAGGAGGCAGAATTAAGGCAGGTAGCAGGGTGGTGTAGTGAGGAGGCAGAGTTAAGGCAGGTAGCAGGGTGGTGTAGTGAGGAGGCAGAGTTATGGCAGGTAGCAGGGTGGTGTAGTGAGGAGGCAGAGTTAAGGCCTCTCTCTCTTTCTCACTTTCTCGCTCTCTCTTTCTCACTTTCTATCTCTCTCTCTCTCTCTCTCTCCCTCTCTCTCTTTCTCACTTTCTCGCTCTCTCTTTCTCTCTTTCTCTCTCTCTCTCTCTCTCTCTCTCTCTCTCTCTCTCTCTGTCTCTCTCTGTCTCTCTCTGTCTCTCTCTGTCTCCCTGAGAAGGGCTGGGTTATGCAAGATGAGTGGGGTTTAGTAGTTGGCAGGAGTCTTTATCTTTCATACAGTGTAAGGAGACTCAGGGTAAAAAGCTGAGACCCTGGGGCATGTCTCCCACATCCAGCGCTTTGGTTAACAGCTTCAGCAGAGGTTTCCATCTTCCTCTGAACATGAGAGAGATAATCACTGATCAAAAACACAACAGTTCTCTGTAGTCAGGAGGCGTCTGCTGTCAGAGTTACCTTCCGTAAGACGGGAAGACTGAGCGAACTGTGCCTCTGGTTTTAACACCGGGTCAACTGAGCTCTACACTTTGAAATGTTAGCATCAGGTCCCGGAGTATAAACTCTCACACACCGTCAGACGGGGAAAGATCTGCTTTGATAATTACTGCATAATTACTGTTAATGACATTGTCATGACTTTAAAATAACTGTACTAGGATTTGTATAATGTTGGCACTTAGTGTTTTAAAGCGTAGAGATTTGACCGTTTAATTGTAGATAGGGTAAACTGTTTAAGTCGTTGATTCTTTAATGGAGAGCAAAGCTATTATGGTTTCTTCGGGACGATTTTGCACGAAGCAACTTGCAGACAATTGCAGAGTTGCGCTATAGTTGCTTTGGCCTCCACAACAACTTACTGGATGTTTAACGTATCATGTTGACCAGCACTCTGTTTAACGAAGGCACCCAGAGAGAACTGACTCCCAGGCTCAGGGATGGTATTGTGTCTTAGAGAAGGTATCATGTTGACCAGGACTCTGTCTAACGAAGGCACCCAGAGAGAACTGACTCCCAGGCTCAGGGATGGTATTGTGTCTTAGAGAAGGTATCATGTTGACCAGGACTCTGTCTAACGAAAGCACCCAGAGAGAACTGACTCCCAGGCTCAGGGATGGTATTGTGTCTTAGAGAAGGTATCATGTTGACCAGGACTCTGTCTAATGAAGGCACCCAGAGAGAACTGACTCCCAGGCTCAGGGATGGTATTGTGTCTTAGAGAAGGTATCATGTTGACCAGGACTCTGTCTAATGAAAGCACCCAGAGAGAACTGACTCCCAGGCTTAGGGATGGTATTGTGTCTTAGAGAAGGTATCATGTTGACCAGTACTCTGTCTAATGAAAGCACCCAGAGAGAACTGACTCCCAGGCTCAGAGATGGTATTGTGTCTTAGAGAAGGTATCATGTGAACCATAGAGTTGAGCAGCACTCTGTCTGATGAAGGCACCCAGAGAGAACTGACTCCCAGGCTCAGGGATGGTATTGTGTCTTAGAGAAGGTATCATGTTGACCAGGACTCTGTCTAATGAAAGCACCCAGAGAGAACTGACTCCCAGGCTCAGGGATGGTATTGTGTCTTAGAGAAGGTATCATGTTGACCAGGACTCTGTCTAATGAAAGCACCCAGAGAGAACTGACTCCCAGGCTCAGGGATGGTATTGTGTCTTAGAGAAGGTATCATGTTGACCAGGACTCTGTCTAATGAAAGCACCCAGAGAGAACTGACTCCCAGGCTCAGGGATGGTATTGTGTCTTAGAGAAGGTATCATGTTGACCAGGACTCTGTCTAATGAAAGCACCCAGAGAGAACTGACTCCCAGGCTCAGAGATGGTATTGTGTCTTAGAGAAGGTATCATGTGAACCATAGAGTTCATCAAAATGATGTCACCTGTAACTTCCAGCTGCAACCTGAACGTGGTGATGTGTTGGTGTAATGTCAGTGTCACACAGCCATGGGAAATGAGCTGAATGCAACCTGAACGTGGTGATGTGTTGGTGTAATATCTCTGTCACACAGCCATGGGAAATGAGCTGAATTCAACCAGAACGTGGTGAGGTGTTGGTGTAATGTCAGTGTCACACAGCCATGGGAAATGAGCTGAATGCAACCAGAATGTGATGAGGTGTTGGTGTAATGTCTCTGTCACACAGCCATGGGAAATGAGCTGAATTCAACCAGAATGTGATGAGGTGATGGTGTAATGTCTCTGTCACACAGCCATGGGAAATGAGCTGAATTCAACCAGAACGTAGTGAGGTGATGGTGTAATGTCTCTGTCACACAGCCATGGGAAATGAGCTGAATTAATATGATGAGAGCAGCATTTTGAGTTTTCCATTTTGGAGGGACTCGCAGGCCATTTGAAGCCCTGTGAAACACATTAGTGACTGATAGTCTTGAAGAGAGATAGTCTGTTAGTGGAATGATCTGGTCCGTCTAACTGGCAGGGAGGAAGAGGAGGAGGAGGAGGAGGCTGAACAGTTGACCATCGTTCTTGGCAAAACAGAGACCGTACACCTGATGAAAGCCCAGGGTGAGAGGCATGATGGGATAGTTAGGTCAAAACGACTTCCTGATTAGGGCGGAGGGGGACTCTATCATCAACAGTCACCGTGTCTGAAGTCTTATTGAAACATTCTCGTTATAAATGGACTTACTGAAACTCTATTAGGTTTAGTTGTTGTTGGTTTTATTTCCAGCTGAAGTCAAGGCGTCTAGTTGTGGTTCAGAAGACAAAACAGAAAACATATAATCAGTTTCTCTGTGTCTCCTACAGACATCAAAGAGCTGATCTGATCTGGCAGCAGGGGTTTGGTTTGGTGCAGAATGGCTTTAACATCTTTGTAACTGATCCAGAGACAGGATTAGTGATGGTTCTTCTTTCATTCAAAACAAGACCAACGCTTGGTGGTGCTGGTGGTGGGGGTGTGCTCCATCTCTTACAGTTCACAGGATCCACATTTACCGTGAAGGACTGCCGTCAGTTTGCATCTTCTCGTTTTTATATTTGGATGTATGTCTATTATTTTATTATTTTATCGCATAGTTCTATTTTCAGAAACTAGTTGGAGTAGAGGTCAGAAACTAGCTAGTTGGAGTAGAGGTCAGAAACTAGCTAGTTGGAGTAGAGGTCAGAAACTAGCTAGTTGGAGTAGAGGTCAGAAACTAGCTAGTTGGAGTAGAGGTCAAAAACTAGCTAGTTGGAGTAGAGGTCAGAAACTAGCTAGTTGGAGTAGAGAACAGAAACTAGCTGGTTGGATTATAGTGGTCAGAAACTAGCTAGTTGGATTAGAGGTCAGAAACTAGCTAGTTGGAGTAGATGTCAGAAACTAGCTAGTTGGAGTAGAGGTCAGAAACTAGCTAGTTGGAGTAGAGGTCAGAAACTAGCAAGTTGGATTATAGTGGTCAGAAACTAGCTAGTTGGATTAGAGGTCAGAAACTAGCTAGTTGGAGCAGAGGTCAGAAACTAGCTAGTTGGATTATAGTGGTCAGAAACTAGTTAGTTGGAGTAGAGGTCAGAAACTGGCTAATTGGAGTAGAGGTCAGAAACTAGCTAGTTGGAGTAGAGGTCAGAAACTAGCAAGTTGGATTATAGTGGTCAGAAACTAGCTAGTTGGATTAGAGGTCAGAAACTAGCTAGTTGGAGTAGAGGTCAGAAATTAGCTAGTTGGATTATAGTGGTCAGAAACTAGCTAGTTGGAGTATAGGGGTCAGAAACTAGTTAGTTGGAGTAGAGGAGTTATAATGTAGCTAGTTGGAGTAGAGGAGTTATAGTCTAGCTAGTTGGAGTAGAGGAGTTAGAATCTAGTTAGTTGGAGTAGAGGAGTTAGAATATAGTTCGTTGGAGTAGAGGAGTTACAATCTAGTTAGTTGGAGTAGAGGAGTTACAATCTAGTTAGTTGGAGTAGATGTCAGAAACTAGCTAGTTGGAGTAGAGGTCAGAAACTAGCTAGTTGGAGTAGAGGTCAGAAACTAGCTAGTTGGATTATAGTGGTCAGAAACTAGCTAGTTGGAGTAGAGGTCAGAAACTAGCTAGTTGGATTATAGTGGTCAGAAACAAACTAGTTGGAGTAGAGGTCAGAAACTAGCTAGTTGGAGTAGAGGTCAGAAACTGGCTAATTGGAGTAGAGGTCAGAAACTAGCTAGTTGGAGTAGAGGTCAGAAACTAGCTAGATGGAGTAGAGGTCAGAAACTAGCTAGTTGGAGTAGAGGTCAGAAACTAGCTAGATGGAGTAGAGGTCAGAAACTAGCTAGTTGGAGTCGAGGTCAGACCCTAGCTAATTGGAGTAGAGGTCAGAAACTAGCTAGTTGGAGTAGAGGTCAGAAACTAGCTAGATGGAGTAGAGGTCAGAAACTAGCTAGTTGGAATAGAGGTCAGAAGCCAGCTAGTTGGAGTAGAGGTCAGAAACTAGCAAGTTGGATTATAGTGGTCAGAAACTAGCTAGTTGGATTAGAGGTCAGAAACTAGCTAGTTGGAGTAGAGGTCAGAAACTAGCTAGTTGGATTATAGTGGTCAGAAACTAGTTAGTTGGAGTAGAGGTCAGAAACTGGCTAATTGGAGTAGAGGTCAGAAACTAGCTAGTTGGAGTAGAGGTCAGAAACTAGCAAGTTGGATTAGAGTGGTCAGAAACTAGCTAGTTGCATTAGAGGTCAGAAACTAGCTAGTTGGAGTAGAGGTCAGAAATTAGCTAGTTGGATTATAGTGGTCAGAAACTAGCTAGTTGGAGTATAGGGGTCAGAAACTAGTTAGTTGGAGGAGAGGAGTTATAATGTAGCTAGTTGGAGTAGAGGAGTTATAGTCTAGCTAGTTGGAGTAGAGGAGTTAGAATCTAGTTAGTTGGAGTAGAGGAATTACAATATAGTTAGTTGGAGTAGAGGAATTAGAATATAGTTGGAGTAGAGGAGTTAGAATATAGTTCGTTGGAGTAGAGGAGTTAGAATCTAGTTAGTTGGAGTAGAGGAGTTACAATCTAGTTAGTTGGAGTAGATGTCAGAAACTAGCTAGTTGGAGTAGAGGTCAGAAACTAGCTAGTTGGAGTAGAGGTCAGAAACTAGCTAGTTGGATTATAGTGGTCAGAAACTAGCTAGTTGGAGTAGAGGTCAGAAACTAGCTAGTTGGATTATAGTGGTCAGAAACAAACTAGTTGGAGTAGAGGTCAGAAACTAGCTAGTTGGAGTAGAGGTCAGAAACTGGCTAATTGGAGTAGAGGTCAGAAACTAGCTAGTTGGAGTAGAGGTCAGAAACTAGCTAGTTGGAGTAGAGGTCAGAAACTAGCTAGTTGGAGTAGAGGTCAGAAACTAGCTAGATGGAGTAGAGGTCAGAAACTAGCTAGTTGGAGTCGAGGTCAGACCCTAGCTAGTTGGAGTAGTGGTCAGAAACTAGCTACTTGGAGTAGAGGTCAGAAACTAGCTAGTTGGAATAGAGGTCAGAAGCCAGCTAGTTGGAGTAGAGGTCAGAAGCCAGCTAGTTGGAGTAGAGGTCAGAAACTAGCTAGTTGGAGTAGAGGTCAGAAACTAGCTAGTTGGAGTAGAGGTCAGAAACGAGCTAGTTGGAGTAGAGGTCAGAAACGAGCTAGTTGGAGTAGAGGTCAGAAACGAGCTAGTTGGAGTAGAGGTCAGAAACTAGCTAGTTGGATTATAGTGGTCAGAAACTAGCTAGTTGGATTATAGTGGTCAGAAACTAGCTAGTTGGAGTAGAGGTCAGAAACTAGCTAGTTGGAGTAGATGTCAGAAACTGGCTAATTGGAGTAGAGGTCAGAAACTGGCTAGTTGGAGTAGAGGTCAGAAACTAGCTAGATGGAGTAGTAGTCAGAAACTAGCTAGTTGGAGTAGAGGTCAGACCCTAGCTAGTTGGAGTAGTGGTCAGAAACTAGTTACTTGGAGTAGAGGTCAGAAACTAGCTAGTTGAAGTAGAGGTCAGAAGCCAGCTAGTTGGAGTAGAGGTCAGAAACTAGCTAGTTGGAGTAGAGGTCAGAAACTAGCTAGTTGGAGTAGAGGTCAGAAACTAGCTAGTTGGAGTAGAGGTCAGAAACTAGCTAGATGGAGTAGAGGTCAGAAACTAGCTAGTTGGAGTAGAGGTCAGACCCTAGCTAGTTGGAGTAGTGGTCAGAAACTAGTTACTTGGAGTAGAGGTCAGAAACTAGCTAGTTGAAGTAGAGGTCAGAAGCCAGCTAGTTGGAGTAGAGCTCAGAAACTAGCTAGTTGGAGTAGAGGTCAGACCCTAGCTAGTTGGAGTAGTGGTCAGAAACTAGTTACTTGGAGTAGAGGTCAGAAACTAGCTAGTTGAAGTAGAGGTCAGAAGCCAGCTAGTTGGAGTAGAGCTCAGAAACTAGCTAGTTGGAGTAGAGGTCAGAAACGAGCTAGTTGGAGTAGAGGTCAGAAACGAGCTAGTTGGAGTAGAGGTCAGAAACGAGCTAGTTGGAGTAGAGGTCAGAAACGAGCTAGTTGGAGTAGAGGTCAAAAACGAGCTAGTTGGAGTAGAGGTCAGAAACGAGCTAGTTGGAGTAGAGGTCAGAAACTAGCTAGCTGGAGTAGAGTTCTGAATCTAGCTAGTTGGATTATAGTGGTCAGAAACTAGCTAGTTGGAGTAGAGGAGTTAGAATCTAGTTAGTTGGAGTAGAGGAGTTAGAATCTAGTTCATTGCAGTATAGGGGTCAGAAACTAGTTAGTTGGAGTAGAGGAGTTATAATGTAGCTAGTTGGAGTAGAGGAGTTATTATCTAGCTAGTTGGAGTAGAGGAGTTAGAATCTAGTTAGTTGGAGTAGAGGAATTAGAATCTAGTTAGTTGGAGTAGAGGAGTTAGAATCTAGTTAGTTGGAGTAGAGGAATTAGAATCTAGTTAGTTGGAGTAGAGGAGTTAGAATCTAGTTAGTTGGAGTAGAGGAGTTACAATCTAGTTAGTTGGAGTATAGGGGTCAGAAAGCAGACAGGCGGCCTTGTCCTTGGCACCTCTCTTGGCAGAGCAGAGACATGGCACAACAGAAAGATGCCACCTCGCTGCGCCAACAGACCTGTTCCCTGGGCCCCTTGGCAACCACTCTGGAATCACGTTTACGTCCTGGGGGTGAGGGAGGAATGTGGACGGGATCATCACTCACTAATCACAGACTACCCTGAAACACTGACACACTGCTAATTACAGACAACAATAGCTCCGTCCCAGATACAACCTCGACTCCAGGGTGCTGCTAGAATCACAGTTGTCATGTCCAATGGGGTTTCCCTGCTCTCACAACCTCAGAACAGAACAACAAACCTTAGAACAGAACAACAACCCTTAGAACAGAACAACAAACCTTAAAACAGAACTTTGTTTCCCTGAGAGAGCATCGATCACCCTGTCAGATTAAGTGAAAAGGAGAAATCCCGTCCCACTAAATTAAATATACTCCGTGGCCAGTGAATGTGTCCATGCGTTCATTGAACCGTATCAATCAAATGTATTTATCGAGCCCTTCTTACATCAGCCAATTTCACAGTGCTGTGACAGAAACCCAGCTGGAAAAAAAAAACCAAACAGCAAGCAATGCAGATGTAGAAGCACGGTGCCTAGGAAAAACTCCCTAGAAATATCAGTGGAAGCAACATTAACGAAGGAAGAATTTGACTAAAGCAGATAGTATATTGTCTCTGTGAGGTGAGTACTACTACTCAAGAGTGACATGTTCTCCAGACCCGGCGTTCATTAGCGACATAGCGGTTCCACCACAGCTGCAAGACGTCTGGTTGAGCTCTGTCACGGTTTTAGACTGCCAGGCTGGCAGGAACAGAGTTTGATGCTCAGTCTGTGTCACCCAGAGCTGTTTTTGTCCTCGCAACACACAGAGTGGCATCATTTGCATGGGTTTGACACCCCGCACGTCTCGTCTCCGTGCCCTCTCTGTGTCTGGCTGGTGGCGGCGCTGCCATCCGTGCCAATTAAAGGGGTGGACCAGGTGGCACCTCACAGGTGGTCTTATAATCCCTGTAAAGATCCCACTTCATTAAGGAATCTGTTTAATGTGGCCGTTGGCTGATTGATTAATCTCCCACGCCACAGTCTCAGATTATGCCAAGTTAGACCGTGATAAGACACAAGGTTGACCTATGTCACACGGAGAGGATGTTGTGTTGCCAGATCCAACACGTTCAGGAGAAATAATGGTACACTTCAGGAAGAAATAGCATGCAAGTCTGCATGATGTTCATGAAGAGTCGAATGAGACCGAGGACAAAGATATTTATTCAGATTTAGAATGTTTTCAGTCTAATCCTCTAACGTTTGGTCCTCCAATCTCAAAATTACAGTAGGACAGACAGTAGGACAGACAGTAGGACAGACAGTAGGACATACAGTAGGACATACAGTAGGACAGACAGTATACAGTAGGACATACAGTAGGACATACAGTATACAGTAGGACATACAGTAGGACATACAGTAGGACATACAGTATACAGTAGGACATACAGTAGGACAGACAGTAGGACAGACAGTATGACAGACAGTAGGACAGACAGTAGGACATACAGTATACAGTAGGACATTCAGTAGGACATACAGTAGGACAGACAGTAGGACATACAGTAGGACATACAGTATACAGTAGGACATACAGTAGGACAGACAGTAGGACATACAGTAGGACATACAGTATACAGTAGGATGTACAGTAGGACAAACAGTAGGATATACAGTAGGACATACAGTATACAGTAGGACATACAGTAGGACATACAGTAAGACATACAGTAGGACATACAATATACAGTAGGACAAACAGTAGGATATACAGTATACAGTAGGACATACAGTATGACATACAGTAGGATATACAGTATACAGTAGGACATACAGTAGGACATACAGTAGGATATACAGTATACAGTAGGACATACAGTAGGATATACAGTATACAGTAGGATATACAGTATGATATACAGTAGGACATACAGTAGGAAATACAGTAGCACATACAGTAGGATATACAGTAAACAGTAGGATATACAGTAGGAAATACAGTAGAATATACAGTAGAATATACAGTATACAGTAGGATATACAGTAGGACATACAGTAGGATATACAGGATACAGTAGGACATACAGTAGGACATACAGTAGGATATACAGTAGGATATACAGTAGGATATACAGTATACAGTAGGACAGACAGTAGGATATACAGTAGGACATACAGTAGGATATACCGTATACAGTAGGATATACAGTAGGACATACAGTAGGATATATAGTATACAGTAGGACATACAGTAGGACATACAGTAGGCTATACCGTATACAGTAGGATATACAGTAGGACATACAGTAGGATATATAGTATACAGTAGGACATACAGTAGGACATACAGTAGGATATACAGTAGGATATACAGTAGGATATACAGTAGAACATACAGTAGGACATACAGTAGGATATACAGTAGGACATACAGTAGAACATACAGTAGGACAGACAGTATTCAGTAGGACAGACAGTAGGAAATACAGTATGATATACAGTAGGATATACAGTAGGACATGTAGTAGGGCATGTAGTAGGACATACAATAGGATATACAGTAGGATATACAGTAGGACATGCAGTAGGACATGTAGTAGGACATACAATAGGATATACAGTATGATATACAATAAGCTATACAGTAGGATATACAGTAGGACATACAATAGGATATACAGTTGAACATACTGTATATAGTAGGATGGATTGATCATCTAATAGCCAGGCATAACAAAGCAACAATATCAAGTCGGAAGATCTTAACCCTCATCTCTTAAATACAGTAAGTCTGTGCTGTAGGTGCCAGTAGACTGGGTCTACTAGATGTAATGTGTTAGGACTACTGTCAATGGTCTTTACTGTGTCATGTCTGTCATGGTATTTAACAATGAGCTGCTACAACTTGCCTTGGCAGACTCCAGACCACCCACACATCCTATCAGATGTGACATTTAGTTATAGCATTGGCCTCACTTGTTCTCTATAATTTTCCTCTCAGTATTACAGCTATTACCCTCCAAGGAGACAGAGAGCCCTGCTGCACGTCGTTCCTCCTGGGGAGAGGCGTTGTACCCCAGAGGGCTGGGGTTCTGGTGTTGTGGTTAGATTAGTGAAACAGAGAGAGACGAGTCAGAACTGTCAGACATGGCTGACTAAGGCTTCTCCACTCCCAGAGGTATGTACCATGTTTTAGTCTAGGGGCAGCAGAGGTGTGTACCATGTTTTAGTCTAGGGGCAGCAGAGGTATGTACCATGTTTTAGTCTAGGGGCAGCAGAGGTATGTACCATGTTTTAGTCTAGGGGCAGCAGAGGTATGTACCATGTTTTAGTCTAGGGGCAGCAGAGGTATGTACCATGTTTTAGTCTAGGTGCAGCAGAGGTATGTACCATGTTTTAGGCTAGGGGCAGCAGAGATATGTACCATGTTTAAGGATAGAGGCAGCAGAGATATGTACCATGTTTAAGGATATATGCAGCAGAGATATGTACCATGTTTAAGGGTAGAGGCATCAGGGATATGTACCATTTTTTTGTCTCGGGGCAGCGGGTATATGTACCATGTTTTAGTCTAGGGGCAGCAGATATATGTACCATATTTAAGGCTAGAGGCAGCAGAGATACATACTGTATTTAAGGCCGTGGGAAGCAGAGATATGTACCATGTTTAAGGCTAGAGGCAGCATGGGCATTTACCATGTTTAAGGCTAGAGGCAGCATATATATGTACCATGTTTAAGGCTAGAGGAAGCAGAGGTATTTACCATGTTTAAGGCTAGAGGCAGCAGATATATGTACCATGTTTAAGGCTAGAGGCAGCATATATATGTACCATGTTTAAGGCTAGAGGCAGCATGGGCATTTACCATGTTTAAGGCTAGAGGCAGCAGATATATGTACCATGTTTAAGGCTAGAGGCAGCATATATATGTACCATGTTTAAGGCTAGAGGCAGCATGGGCATTTACCATGTTTAAGGCTAGAGGCAGCAGATATATGTGCCATGTTTAAGGCTAGAGGCAGCATGGGCATTTACCATGTTTAAGGTCGCAGGAAGCAGATATATGTACCATATTTAGGCCCGGGGCAGCAGATATATGTACCATATTTAAGGCTAGAGGCAGCATGGGCATTTACCATGTTTAAGGTCGCAGGAAGCAGATATATGTACCATATTTAGGCCCGGGGCAGCAGATATATGTACCATATTTAAGGCTAGAGGCAGCATATATATGTACCATGTTTAAGGCTAGAGGCAGCATGGGCATTTACCATGTTTAAGGCTAGAGGCAGCAGATATATGTACCATGTTTAAGGCTAGAGGCAGCATGGGCATTTACCATGTTTAAGGCTAGAGGCAGCAGATATATGTACCATGTTTAAGGCTAGAGGCAGCAGAGGTATTTACCATGTTTAAGGCTAGAGGCAGCAGATATATGTACCATGTTTAAGGCTAGAGGCAGCAGAGGTATTTACCATGTTTAAGGCTAGAGGCAGCAGAGATATGTACCATGTTTAAGGTCGCGGGAAGCAGATATATGTACCATATTTAGGCCCGGGGCAGCAGATATAGGTACCATATTTAAGGCTTAAGCCAGCAGAGGTATGTACCATGTTTAAGGCTAGGGGCATCAGATATATGTACCATGTTTAAGGCCGGGGGAAGCAGAGAATACAATGTCTCTCTTTTTCTGGGAGCAGGCTGTCCACGCCCATCTCCAGTCAGAGAGACCGGTCCAGTACAGCTCCAGTCAGAGAGACCGTTCCAGTACAGCTCCAGTCAGAGAGACCGGACCAATGTGTCCATACTGAGTACAGCCCCTGTCACATCATCTTCATCCTCCATCAGACTGTTCTAGAGACATGTGACATGTGGAGAGTTCCAGAACACAGTGACATATGGAGAGTTCCAGAACACAGTGACACGTGGAGAGTTCCAGAACACAGTGACATGTGGAGAGTTCCAGAACACAGTGACATGTGGAGAGTTCCAGAACACAGTGACACGTGGAGAGTTCCAGAACACAGTGACATGTGGAGAGTTCCAGAACACAGTGACATATGGAGAGTTCCAGAACACAGTGACATGTGGAGAGTTCCAGAACACAGTGACATGTGGAGAGTTCCAGAACACAGTGACATATGGAGAGTTCCAGAACACAGTGACATGTGGAGAGTTCCAGAACACAGTGACATATGGAGAGTTCCAGAACACAGTGACATGTGAAGAGTTCCAGAACACAGTGACATGTGGAGAGTTCCAGAACACAGTGACATGTGGAGAGTTCCAGAACACAGTGATATGTGGAGAGTTCCAGAACACAGTGACATGTTGACGTAATGTTTCTGACAGGACACTCGGTACCTGTCGCTGTGTTTCAAATCTCACACATAAATTCAAAAGAAAATTAAACCTTGTTTGAATTAAACATTAGTTATGCCTTCCATTATCATCCCATGCATTGGAAAGGACATTGGACAAATATATGGCTCACTGGTCCATGGTTTAGAATCACAACAGTATGTTTTTAAAAACTGATATTCACATTTAAATATTAAATGATTTGCTTTAACATTAACTAGAAGTATATGGCACATTATCACAGCTTACTATCAGTTCATTCTTACATTCTTATAATTCCAATAGCAGCTATTTACAACAGCAACAGTAACAGGCTTTAATAAAGCCCTACTGCTAACAAAGGGTTAATAAAGTGCCTCACCGACCCTTCGATTCCTGTCACCATAATAACTGCTCCAAGACAGCAGACTTATCAGACAATCACACATGAAGTCATCCCTCTTCCAGCTGCTGCCGAGCATGTAACTGTTTGGGGTTAAGTTCCAAACAACGCCCTATTCCCTGTGTAGTACACTTCTTTTCACCAGGGCCCGTAGGGTCCTAGTGTACTACATAGGGAATAGGGTGCCATTTGGGTCTCAAAATAGCGAGCCTGGTGCTGGGGGCTGTGTGGGTTGTGTCACTGTGTCAGGGTTTGACAGAGGAGAGCACCTTCCTCTCTGGGTGACTGCTTTAATTACAGAGGAGCTGGAAGCTTCACCACATCACTGCTGCAGCCAGCCAGTCAGCCAGTCAGCCAGTCAGTCAGTCAGTCAGTCAGTCAGTCTGCCAGCCAGCCAGCCAGTCAGCACCTTCCTCTCTGGGTGACTGCTTTAATTACAGAGGAGCTGGAAGCTTCACCACATCACTGCTGCAGTCAGCCAGTCAGTCAGCCAGTCAGTCAGTCAGTCAGTCAGGGTTTGACAGAGGAGAGCACCTTCCTCTCTGGGTGACTGCTTTAATTACAGAGGAGCTGGAAGCTTCACCACATCACTGCTGCAGCCAGCCAGTCGGACAGCCAGTCAGCCAGCCAGTCAGCCAGTCAGTCAACCAGTCAGCCAGTCAGTCAGCCACACAGTCAGCCAGCCAGTTAGCCAGTCGCCAGTCAGCCAGCCAGTCAGCCAGTCAGCCAGTCAGTCCGTCAGAGAGTCAGCCAGTCATCCAGTCAGCCAGCCAGTCAGTCAGCCAGTCAGTCAACCAGTCATCCAGTCAGTCAGCCAGCCAGTCAGTGAGCCAGTCAGCCAGTCAGTCAGCCTGTCAGCCAGTCAGTCAGTCAGTCAGTCAGGGTTTGACAGAGGAGAGCACCTTCCTCTCTGGGTGACTGCTTTAATTACAGAGGAGCTGGAAGCTTCACCACATCACTGCTGCAGTCAGCCAGTCGGACAGCCAGCAATAAAGTCAAACAGTCAGCCAGCCAGTCAGCCAGCCAGTCAGCCAGTCGCCAGTCAGTCCGTCAGAGAGTCAGCCAGTCATCCAGTCAGTCAGCCAGTCAGCCAGCCAGCCAGCCAGTCAGCACCTTCCTCTCTGGGTGACTGCTTTAATTACAGAGGAGCTGGAAGCTTCACCACATCACTGCTGCAGTCAGCCAGTCGGACAGCCAGTCAGCCAACCAGTCAGCCAGCCAGTCAGCCAGCCAGCCAGTCAGCCAATCGCCAGTCAGTCAGTCAGTCAGCCAGTCAGCCAATCGCCAGTCAGTCAGCCAGTCAGCCAGTCAGCCAGTCAGCCATCCAGTCAGTCAGCCAGTCAGCCAGCCAGCCAGCCAGTCAGTCAGCCAGTCAGCCAGCCAGTCAGTCAGCCAGTCAGTCAGCCAGTCAGTCAACCAGTCAGCCAGTCAGTCAGCCAGCCAGTCAGTCAGCCAGTCAGCCAGTCAGTCAGTCAGTCAGCCAGTCAGTCAACCAGTCAGTCAGTCATCCAGTCAGCCAGTCAGCCAGTCAGTCAGTCAGTCAGTCAACCAGTCAGCCAGTCAGCCAGCCAGTCAGCCAGTCAGCCAGTCAGTCAGTCAGCCAGTCAGTCAACCAGTCAGCCAGTCAGCCAGTCAGTCAGCCAGTCAGCCAGTCAGTCAGCCAGTCAGCCAGTCAGTCAGCCAGTCAGTCAGTCAGTCAGTCAGTCAGTCAGTCAGTCAACCAGTCAGCCAGTCAGTCAGTCAGTCATCCAGTCATCCAGTCAGCCAGTCAGCCAGTCAGCCAGTCAGCCAGTCAGTCAGTCAGTCAGTCAACCAGTCAGCCAGTCAGTCAGTCAGTCATCCAGTCAGCCAGTCAGCCAGTCAGTCAGTCAGTCAGTCAACCAGTCAGCCAGTCAGTCAGTCAGTCATCCAGTCAGCCAGTCAGCCAGTCAGTCAGTCAGCCAGTCAAACAGTCAGCCAGTCAGTCAGTCAGTCATCCAGTCAGCCAGTCAGCCAGTCAGTCAGTCAGCCAGTCAGCCAGTCAGTCAGTCAACCAGTCAGTCAGTCAGTCAACCAGTCAGCCAGTCAGTCAGTCAGTCAGCCAGTCAGTCAGTCAGTCAGTCATCCAGTCAGCCAGTCAGTCAGCCAGTCAGCCAGTCAGTCAGTCAGCCAGTCAGTCAGTCAGTCATCCAGTCAGCCAGTCAGTCAGTCAACCAGTCAGTCAGTCAGTCAACCAGTCAGCCAGTCAGTCAGTCAGTCATCCAGTCAGCCAGTCAGTCAGTCAGCCAGTCAGTCAGTCAGTCAACCAGTCAGCCAGTCAGTCAGTCAGTCAGTCAACCAGTCAGCCAGTCAGTCAGCCAGTCAGTCAGTCAGTCAGTCAACCAGTCAGCCAGTCAGTCAGTCAGTCATCCAGTCAGCCAGTCAGTCAGTCAGCCAGTCAGTCAGTCAGTCAACCAGTCAGCCAGTCAGTCAGTCAGTCAGTCATCCAGTCAGCCAGTCAGTCAGTCAGCCAGTCAGTCAGTCAGTCAGCCAGTCAGTCAACCAGTCAGTCAGTCAGCCAGTCAGCCAGTCAGTCAGCCAGTCAGCCAGTCAGTCAACCAGTCAGTCAGTCAGTCAGTCAGCCAGTCAACCAGTCAACCAGTCAGTCAACCAGTCAGCCAGCCAGTCAGCCAGTCAGCCAGTCAGTCAGCCAGTCAGCCAGTCAGTCAACCAGTCAGTCAACCAGTCAGCCAGTCAGCCAGTCAGTCAGCCAGTCAGCCAGTCAGTCAACCAGTCAGTCAGTCAGTCAGTCAGCCAGTCAACCAGTCAACCAGTCAGTCAACCAGTCAGCCAGCCAGTCAGCCAGTCAGTCAGTCAGCCAGTCAGCCAGTCAGTCAGCCAGTCAGTCAACCAGTCAGTCAACCAGTCAGCCAGTCAGTCAGTCAGTCCACAGTTCACCCTGCAACACTACAGCCTCATTGTTAGACAACACATATTGTTAAAGAGAACTCTCCTTTCTGCCTGTGAGATCTCCTGTAGAACGTCACTGCATTTCTCTATCAGGCTGTGGATATCCCATATTTTAATTGCCACGGTCGTACATCTAGCTGTCTTTTGACAATAACTGGTGAGATTTAATATGCTGGTGCCTCTCACAGTCTCTAAAGTATGTCTCTGTGTTCAAACAGGTAGGACAGAATGATTTGTTAGATCCTGAAACACATTTAACACATTTATTAATTAGATAGATGCATACGGAAGTTACAATCTAGATATATTTTCATACCTCTGAGAGGTGAAATAAACCGCATGATATTTTAGTTAGCATGACTTCTCTCAGTTAGTATGATACATTCATTTAAAATAGAGGCAGGTTTTAATTACCTGATGTTTCCAAATATACTGTATCACATCACCTTATGAGCCGTTCATATGCCCAGATCTGTTATCACCTTCTAGCTGGTGTCACGCCCTGGCCTTAGTTATCTTTGTTTTCTTTATTATTTTGGTTAGGTCAGGGTGTGACATGGGGGATTTATGTGTTCTGTTTGTCTAGGGTTTTTTGTAGATTTATGGGGTTGTGTTCATTCTCGATGTTTACGTAAGTCTATGGTTGCCTGGATTGGTTCTCAATCAGAGGCAGGTGTTTATCGTTGTCTCTGATTGGGAATCATATTTAGGCAGCCATGTTCTTTGGGTATTTGGTGGGTGATTGTTTCCTGTGTCAGTGTTTGTGCCACACAGGACTGTTTTGTTGCCAGTTCACTTTATTATTTTGTATATGTGTTCATGTTCAGTTTTTCCCCCATTAAAAACCATGGACACTTACCACGCTGCGTATTGGTCCGATCCTTGTTTCCCCTCTTCAGAGGACGAGGAGGACATCTACCGTGACAGCTGGATATCAGTGGAGGCTCCTCAGAGGAGGAAGGGGAGGACCATCCACCTCTGTGAATTTCATCAAAATTAAAATGGTGAAACATTAAAAAAGTTATCATTTTTAGATAAAACTATACTAAATATATTCATGTCACCAAATAATTTATTAAAACACTCTATTTTGCAATGAAGGTCTACAGTAGCCTCAACGGCACTCTGTAGGGTAGCACCATGAAGGTCTACAGTAGCCTCAACGGCACTCTGTAGGGTAGCACCTTGAAGGTCTACAGTAGCCTCAACGGCACTCTGTAGGCTAGCACAATGAAGGTCTACAGTAGCCTCAACGGCACTCTGTAGGCTAGCACAATGAAGGTCTACAGTAGCCTCAACGGCACTCTGTAGGCTAGCACAATGAAGGTCTACAGTAGCCTCAACGGCACTCTGTAGGCTAGCACCATGGTGTAGCCGGAGGACAGCTAGCTTCCGTCCTCCTCTGGTTACATTGACTTCAATACAAAATCTAGGAGTCTCTTGGTTCTCACCCCCTTCCATAAACTTAAACAGTAATTATGACAACTTCCGGAGGACGTCCTTCAACCAATCAGAGCTCTTGCAGCTTGAAATGACAAGTTCTCCACCCAATCAAAGGTTCAGAGAATGAATTTAGTACTGAAAGCATAAGCTACAGCTAGCTAGCACTGCATTGTATAAAATGTGGTGAGTAGTTGACTCAAAGAGAGAGAAAGACAATAGCATAACAGTTTTGAGCTATATTTCATAGTATTTTTTTTTTCACTTTCACTTACTTAGCTAGCGAATGCAGATAGCACCAGGCTCAAACACAGAGGGATGGTATGTTAGCTATCTGGCTATCCAACAGAGAGGGATGCTATGTTAGCTAGCTGGCTATGGCTATCCAACAGAGAGGGATGCTATGTTAGCTAGCTGGCTATGGCTATTCAACAGAGAGGGATGCTATGTTAGCTAGCTGGCTATGGCTATCCAACAGAGAGGGATGCTATGTTAGCTAGCTGGCTCTGGATATCCAACAGAGAGGGATGCTATGTTAGCTAGCTGGCTATCCAACAGAGAGGGATGCTATGTTAGCTAGCTGGCTATGGCTATCAAACAGAGAGGGATGCTACGTTAGCTAGCTGGCTATGGCTATCCAACAGAGAGGGATGCTATGTTAGCTAGCTGGCTATGGCT
Organism: Oncorhynchus masou masou; assembly: GCF_036934945.1. Taxonomy (NCBI): domain Eukaryota; kingdom Metazoa; phylum Chordata; class Actinopteri; order Salmoniformes; family Salmonidae; genus Oncorhynchus; species Oncorhynchus masou. The sequence goes on along the minus strand of NW_027014791.1, from coordinate 260,752 downwards.
ATCCAACAGAAAGGGATGCTATGTTAGCTAGCTGGCTATGGCTATCCAACAGAAAGGGATGCTATGTTAGCTAGCTGGCTATCCAACACTGGAACTCTTCCAAGTCAAAGTATTGCTTTAGGTTTTATTAATTTATTGTCACCAGGGCCCAGCGGTGTAACATCTAAACTGCTTAATGGCTGTACACTGTACTACATGATTGTAGTGGGTTTACTAACGCGTTAGTTCTAGTAGCTATGTTGACTTGACGTTAGCTAATATGGTGACAATAATGTAGGCTGTGTGTTGCAGTTAGCAGTTATAATATGAACGTTTGGCTTGGAAAGGATTTTTGGGGTCTTTTCAAAGACTGCAGATGTGTTGTTGTGCATTGAAATGGGAAAATGTGAGAAGAGGAGAGTGTAGATGGGAGACAAATTATACAACAATCAAAGAAATCATGCTGTTTGTATGTGGCTGCTATGAAAGTGAACTGTGTTTGTATGTGGCTGCTATGAAAGTGAACTGTGTTTGTATGTGGCTGGTATGAAAGGGAACTGTGTTTGTATGTGGCTGGCATGAAAGGGAACTGAGTTTGTATGTGGCTGCTACGAAAGTGAACTGTGTTTGTATGTGGCTGCTATGAAAGTGAACTGTGTTTGTATGTGGCTACTATGAAAGGGAACTGAGTTTGTATGTGGCTGCTATGAAAGTGAACTGTGTTTGTATGTGGCTGCTATGAAAGGGAACTGTGTTTGTATGTGGCTGGTATGAAAGGGAACTGTGTTTGTATGTGGCTGCTATGAAAGGGAACTGTGTTTGTATGTGGCTGGTATGAAAGGGAACTGAGTTTGTATGTGACTGCTATGAAAGGGAACTGTGTTTGCGTGTGATCAGGGGTGTATTCATTCTGCAGATGTTGAAAAACGTTTCTTAAATGGAAGCAAACGGAACAAAACAGGGATAAACATACCAGAATTTGTCAAATTATAGCTGATATATACTGTACCCAGATCTGTTATCACCTTAAAACTGATATATACTGTACCCAGATCTGTTATCACCTTATAGCTGATATAAACCCAGATCTGTTATCTCCTTATAGTTGATATATACTGTACCCAGATCTGTTATCACCTTATAACTGATATATACTGTACCCAGATCTGTTATCACCTTATAGCTGATATAAACCCAGATCTGTTATCTCCTTATAGCTGATATAAACCCAGATCTGTTATCTCCTTATAGCTGATATAAACCCAGATCTGTTATCACCTATAGCTGATATATACTGTACCCAGATCTGTTATCACCTTATAACTGATATATACTGTACCCAGATCTGTTATCACCTTATAACTGATATATACTGTACCCAGATCTGTTATCACCTTATAGCTGATATAAACCCAGATCTGTTATCTCCTTATAGCTGATATAAACCCAGATCTGTTATCTCCTTATAGCTGATATCAACCCAGATCTGTTATCACCTTACAGATGATATATACTGAACCCAGATCTGTTATCTCCTTATAGTTGATATATACTGTACCCAGATCTATTATCACTTTATAGCTGATATATACTGTACCCAGATCTATTATCACCTTATAGCTGATATAAACCCAGATCTGTTATCACCTATAGCTGATATATACTGTACCCAGATCTATTATCACCTTATAGCTGATATAAACCCAGATCTGTTATCACCTATAGCTGATATATACTGAACCCAGATCTGTTATCACCTTATAGCTGATATATACTGTACCCAGATCTATTATCACCTTATCGCTGATATATACTGTACCCAGATCTGTTATCTCCTTATAGCTGATATATACTGTACCCAGATCTGTTATCTCATTATAGCTGATATATACTGTACCCAGATCTGTTATCTCCTTATAGCTGATATATACTGTACCCAGATCTGTTATCACCTTACAGATGATATATACTGAACCCAGATCTGTTATCTCCTTATAGTTGATATATACTGTACCCAGATCTATTATCACTTTATAGCTGATATATACTGTACCCAGATCTATTATCACTTTATAGCTGATATAAACCCAGATCTGTTGTCACCTTATAGCTGATATAAACCCAGATCTGTTATCACCTTATAGCTGATATATACTGAACCCAGATCTATTATCACCTTATAGCTGATATATACTGTACCCAGATCTATTATCACTTTATAGCTGATATAAACCCAGATCTGTTGTCACCTTATAGCTGATATAAACCCAGATCTGTTATCACCTATAGCTGATATATACTGAACCCAGATCTATTATCACCTTATAGCTGATATATACTGAACCCAGATCTGTTATCTCCTTATAGTTGATATATACTGTACCCAGATCTATTATCACCTTATAGCTGATATATACTGTACCCAGATCTATTATCACTTTATAGCTGATATAAACCCAGATCTATTATCACCTTATAGCTGATATATACTGTACCCAGATCTATTATCACTTTATAGCTGATATAAACCCAGATCTGTTATCACCTATAGTTGATATATACTGTACCCAGATCTATTATCACCTTATAGCTGATATATACTGTACCCAGATCTATTATCACCTTATCGCTGATATATACTGTACCCAGATCTGTTATCTCCTTATAGCTGATATAAACCCAGATCTGTTATCACCTATAGCTGATATATACTGTACCCAGATCTGTTATCTCCTTATAACTGATATATACTGTACCCAGATCTATTATCACCTTATCGCTGATATCAACCCAGATCTGTTATCTCCTTATAACTGATATATACTGTACCCAGATCTGTTATCACCTTATAGCTGATATATACTGTACCCAGATCTGTTATCACCTTATAGCTGATATAAACCCAGATCTGTTATCACCTATAGCTGATATATACTGTACCCAGATCTGTTATCACCTTATAGCTGATATATACTGTACCCAGATCTATTATCACCTTATCGCTGATATATACTGTACCCAGATCTGTTATCACCTTATAGCTGATATATACTGAACCCAGATCTGTTATCACCTTATAGCTGATATATACTGTACCCAGATCTATTATCACCTTATCGCTGATATATACTGTACCCAGATCTGTTATCACCTTATAGCTGATATAAACCCAGATCTGTTATCACCTATAGCTGATATATACTGTACCCAGATCTGTTATCACCTTATAGCTGATATATACTGTACCCAGATCTGTTATCACCTTATAGCTGATATAAACCCAGATCTGTTATCACCTTATAGCTGATATATACTGTACCCAGATCTGTTATCACCTTATAGCTGATATATACTGTACCCAGATCTATTATCACCTATAGCTGATATATACTGTACCCAGATCTGTTATCACCTTATAGCTGATATATACTGTACCCAGATCTGTTATCTCCTTATAGCTGATATATACTGTACCCAGATCTGTTATCACCTATAGCTGATATATACTGTACCCAGATCTGTTATCTCCTTATAGCTGATATATACTGAACTGTATAGTAGCTTTTGTGAGACAGTACTATACTGTAGCTAGACAGTAACATTGAGAGAAAGTACTGTAGCTAGACAGTAACATTGAGAGAAAGTACTGTAGCTAGACAGTAACATTGTGAGACAGTACTATACTGTAGCTAGACGGTACCATTGTGAGACAGTACTATACTGTAGCTAGACAGTAACATTGAGAGACAGTACTGTAGCTAGACAGTAACACTGAGAGAAAGTACTATACTGTAGCTAGACAGTAACATTGTGAGACAGTACTGTACTGTAGCTAGACAGTAACATTGAGAGACAGTACTGTAGCTAGACAGTAACATTGAGAGAAAGTACTGTAGCTAGACAGTAACACTGAGAGAAAGTACTATACTGTAGCTAGACAGTAACATTGAGAGACAGTAACATTGAGAGACAGTACTGTACTGTAGCTAGACAGTAACATTGAGAGAAAGTACTGTAGCTAGACAGTAACACTGAGAGAAAGTACTATACTGTAGCTAGACAGTAACATTGTGAGACAGTACTATACTGTAGCTAGACAGTAACATTGAGAGAAAGTACTGTACTGTAGCTAGACAGTAACATTGAGAGAAAGTACTGTATCTAGACAGTAACATTGAGAGACAGTACTGTACTGTAGCTAGACAGTAACATTGTGAGACAGTACTGTACTGTAGCTAGACAGTAACATTGAGAGACAGTACTATACTGTATCTAGACAGTAACATTGAGAGACAGTACTGTACTGTAGCTAGACAGTAACATTGTGAGACAGTACTGTACTGTAGCTAGACAGTCATCTCTGAGAGACAGTAACACTGAGAGACAGTACTATACTGTAGCTAGACAGTAACACTGAGAGACAGTAACACTGAGAGACAGTACAGTACAGTAGCTAGACAGTAACACTGAGAGACAGTACTGTACTGTAGCTAGACAGTCATCTCTGAGAGACAGTAACACTGAGAGACAGTACTATACTGTAGCTAGACAGTAACACTGAGAGACAGTACTGTACTGTAGCTAGACAGTCATCTCTGAGAGACAGTAACACTGAGAGACAGTAACACTGAGAGACAGTACAGTACAGTAGCTAGACAGTAACACTGAGAGACAGTACTGTACTGTAGCTAGACAGTCATCTCTGAGAGACAGTAACACTGAGAGACAGTACTATACTGTAGCTAGACAGTAACATTGAGAGACAGTACTGTACTGTAGCTAGACAGTAACATTGAGAGACAGTACTGTAGCTAGACAGTAACATTGAGAGAAAGTACTGTAGCTAGACAGTAACACTGAGAGAAAGTACTATACTGTAGCTAGACAGTAACATTGAGAGACAGTAACATTGAGAGACAGTACTGTACTGTAGCTAGACAGTAACATTGAGAGAAAGTACTGTAGCTAGACAGTAACACTGAGAGAAAGTACTATACTGTAGCTAGACAGTAACATTGTGAGACAGTACTATACTGTAGCTAGACAGTAACATTGAGAGAAAGTACTTTACTGTAGCTAGACAGTAACATTGAGAGAAAGTACTGTAGCTAGACAGTAACATTGAGAGACAGTACTATACTGTATCTAGACAGTAACATTGAGAGACAGTACTGTACTGTAGCTAGACAGTAACATTGTGAGACAGTACTGTACTGTAGCTAGACAGTAACATTGAGAGACAGTACTATACTGTATCTAGACAGTAACATTGAGAGACAGTACTGTACTGTAGCTAGACAGTAACATTGTGAGACAGTACTGTACTGTAGCTAGACAGTCATCTCTGAGAGACAGTAACACTGAGAGACAGTACAGTACAGTAGCTAGACAGTAACACTGAGAGACAGTACTGTACTGTAGCTAGACAGTCATCTCTGAGAGACAGTAACACTGAGAGACAGTACTGTACTGTAGCTAGACATTAACACTGAGAGACAGTACTGTAGCTAGACAGTAATACTGAGAGACAGTACTGTACTGGAGCCAGACAGTCATCTCTGAGAGACAGTAACACTGAGAGACAGTACTGTACTGTAGCTAGACATTAACACTGAGAGACAGTACTGTAGCTAGACAGTAATACTGAGAGACAGTACTGTACTGGAGCGAGACAGTCATCTCTGAGAGACAGTAACACTGAGAGACAGTACTGTACTGTAGCTAGACAGTCATCTCTGAGAGACAGTAATACTGAGAGACAGTACTGTACTGTAGCTAGACAGTAATACTGAGAGACAGTACTGTACTGGAGCCAGACAGTCATCTCTGAGAGACAGTAACACTGAGAGACAGTACTGTACTGTAGCTAGACATTAACACTGAGAGACAGTACTGTAGCTAGACAGTAATACTGAGAGACAGTACTGTACTGGAGCTAGACAGTCATATCTGATGGACAGTAACACTGAGAGACAGTACTGTACTGTAGCTAGACAGTCATCTCTGAGAGACAGTAATACTGAGAGACAGTACTATACTGTAGCTAGACAGTAACATTGTGAGACAGTACTGTAGCTAGACAGTAACACTGAGAGACAGTAACACTGAGAGACAGTACTGTAGCTAGACAGTAATACTGAGAGACAGTACTGTACTGGAGCCAGACAGTAATACTGAGAGACAGTACTATACTGTAGCTAGACAGTAATACTGAGAGACAGTACTATACTGTAGCTAGACAATAACACTGAGAGACAGTAATACTGAGAGACAGTACTGTAGCTAGACAGTAATACTGAGAGACAGTACTATACTGTAGCTAGACAGTAACACTGAGAGACAGTAACACTGAGAGACAGTAATACTGAGAGACAGTAACACTGAGAGACAGTAACACTGAGAGACAGTAACACTGAGAGACAGTACTGTAGCTAGACAGTAATACTGAGAGACAGTAACACTGAGAGACAGTACTGTAGCTAGACAGTAATACTGAGAGACAGTACTATACTGTAGCTAGACAGTAACACTGAGAGACAGTAACACTGAGAGACAGTAATACTGAGAGACAGTAACACTGAGAGACAGTACTGTACTGTAGCTAGACAGTAATACTGAGAGACAGTACTGTACTGTAGCTAGACAGTAACACTGAGAGACAGTAACACTGAGAGACAGTACTGTACTGTATCTAGACTGTAACACTGAGAGACAGTACTATACTGTAGCTAGACAGTAATACTGAGAGACAGTAACACTGAGAGACAGTACTGTAGCTAGACAGTAATACTGAGAGACAGTACTGTACTGGAGCCAGACAGTAATACTGAGAGACAGTACTATACTGGAGCTAGACTGTCATCTCTGAGAGACAGTAACACTGAGAGACAGTACTGTACTGTAGCTAGACAGTCATCTCTGAGAGACAGTAATACTGAGAGACAGTACTGTACTGTAGCTAGACAGTAATACTGAGAGACAGTACTGTACTGGAGCCAGACAGTCATCTCTGAGAGACAGTAACACTGAGAGACAGTACTGTACTGTAGCTAGACATTAACACTGAGAGACAGTACTGTAGCTAGACAGTAATACTGAGAGACAGTACTGTACTGGAGCTAGACAGTCATCTCTGAGAGACAGTAACACTGAGAGACAGTACTGTACTGTAGCTAGACAGTCATCTCTGAGAGACAGTAATACTGAGAGACAGTGCTATACTGTAGCTAGACAGTAACATTGTGAGACAGTACTGTAGCTAGACAGTAACACTGAGAGACAGTAACACTGAGAGACAGTACTGTAGCTAGACAGTAATACTGAGAGACAGTACTGTACTGGAGCTAGACAGTAATACTGAGAGACAGTACTATACTGTAGCTAGACAGTAATACTGAGAGACAGTACTATACTGTAGCTAGACAATAACACTGAGAGACAGTAATACTGAGAGACAGTACTGTAGCTAGACAGTAATACTGAGAGACAGTACTATACTGTAGCTAGACAGTAACACTGAGAGACATTAACACTGAGAGACAGTAATACTGAGAGACAGTAACACTGAGAGACAGTAACACTGAGAGACAGTAACACTGAGAGACAGTACTGTAGCTAGACAGTAATACTGAGAGACAGTACTATACTGTAGCTAGACAGTAACACTGAGAGACAGTAATACTGAGAGACAGTAACACTGAGAGACAGTACTGTACTGTAGCTAGACAGTAATAATGAGAGACAGTACTGTACTGTAGCTAGACAGTAACACTGAGAGACAGTAACACTGAGAGACAGTACTGTACTGTATCTAGACTGTAACACTGAGAGACAGTACTATACTGTAGCTAGACAGTAATACTGAGAGACAGTAACACTGAGAGACAGTACTGTAGCTAGACAGTAATACTGAGAGACAGTAACACTGAGAGACAGTACTGTAGCTAGACAGTAATACTGAGAGACAGTAACACTGAGAGACAGTACTGTAGCTAGACAGTAACACTGAGAGACAGTACTATACTGTAGCTAGACATTAACACTGAGAGACAGTACTGTAGCTAGACATTAACACTGAGAGACAGTACTGTACTGTAGCTAGACAGTAATACTGAGAGACAGTACTATACTGTAGCTAGACAGTAATACTGAGAGACAGTACTGTAGCTAGACAGTAATACTGAGAGACAGTACTGTACTGTAGCTAGACAGTAATACTGAGAGACAGTACTATACTGTAGCTAGACAGTAATACTGAGAGACAGTACTGTAGCTAGACAGTAACACTGAGAGACAGTAACACTGAGAGACAGTAACACTGAGAGACAGTACTATACTGTAGCTAGACAGTAATACTGAGAGACAGTACTGTAGCTAGACAGTAACACTGAGAGACAGTAACACTGAGAGACAGTACTGTAGCTAGACAGTAATACTGAGAGACAGTAACACTGAGAGACAGTACTGTAGCTAGACAGTAATACTGAGAGACAGTACTGTAGCTAGACAGTAACACTGAGAGACAGTAACACTGAGAGACAGTACTGTAGCTAGACAGTAATACTGAGAGACAGTAACACTGAGAGACAGTACTGTAGCTAGACAGTAATACTGAGAGACAGTACTATACTGTAGCTAGACAGTAATACTGAGAGACAGTACTGTAGCTAGACAGTAATACTGAGAGACAGTACTGTAGCTAGACAGTAACACTGAGAGACAGTACTGTAGCTAGACAGTAATACTGAGAGACAGTAACACTGAGAGACAGTACTATACTGAGAGACAGTACTGTACTGTAGCTAGACAGTAACACTGAGAGACAGTAACACTGAGAGACAGTAACACTGAGAGACAGTAACACTGAGAGACAGTACAGTAGCTAGACAGTAACACTGAGAGACAGTACTGTACTGTAGCTAGACAGTAACACTGAGAGACAGTACTGTACTGTAGCTAGACAGTAACACTGAGAGACAGTACTGTATCTAGACTGTAACACTGAGAGACAGTAACACTGAGAGACAGTACTGTAGCTAGACAGTAATACTGAGAGACAGTACTGTACTGTAGCTAGACAGTAACACTGAGAGACAGTACTATACTGGAGCTAGACAGTAACACTGAGAGACAGTAACACTGAGAGACAGTAACACTGAGAGACAGTACTATACTGGAGCTAGACAGTAACACTGAGAGACAGTAACACTGAGAGACAGTAACACTGAGAGACAGTAACACTGAGAGACAGTACTATACTGGAGCTAGACAGTAACACTGAGAGACAGTACTGTACTGTAGCTAGACAGTAACACTGAGAGACAGTAATACTGAGAGACAGTAACACTGAGAGACAGTACTGTAGCTAGACAGTAACACTGAGAGACAGTAACACTGAGAGACAGTAACACTGAGAGACAGTACTGTAGCTAGACAGTAACACTGAGAGACAGTAACACTGAGAGACAGTACTGTACTGTAGCTAGACAGTAACACTGAGAGACAGTAACACTGAGAGACAGTAACACTGAGAGACAGTACTCTACTGTAGCTAGACAGTAACACTGAGAGACAGTACTGTACTGTAGCTAGACAGTAACACTGAGAGACAGTAACACTGAGAGACAGTAACACTGAGAGACAGTACTGTACTGTAGCTAGACAGTAACACTGAGAGACAGTACTGTACTGTAGCTAGACAGTAACACTGAGAGACAGTACTGTACTGTAGCTAGACAGTAACACTGAGAGACAGTAACACTGAGAGACAGTACTGTACTGGAGCCAGACAGTAACACTGAGAGACAGTAACACTGAGAGACAGTACTGTACTGTAGCTAGACAGTAACACTGAGAGACAGTACTGTACTGGAGCCAGACAGTAACACTGAGAGACAGTAACACTGAGAGACAGTACTGTACTGTAGCTAGACAGTAACACTGAGAGACAGTAACACTGAGAGACAGTAACACTGAGAGACAGTACTGTACTGTAGCTAGACAATAACACTGAGAGACAGTACTGTACTGTAGCTAGACAGTAACACTGAGAGACAGTACTGTACTGTAGCTAGACAGTAACACTGAGAGACAGTAACACTGAGAGACAGTAACACTGAGAGACAGTACTGTACTGTAGCTAGACAGTAACACTGAGAGACAGTACTGTACTGTAGCTAGACAGTAACACTGAGAGACAGTAAACACTGAGAGACAGTAACTGAGAGACAGTACTGTAGCTAGACAGTAACACTGAGAGACAGTAACACTGAGAGACAGTACTGTAGCTAGACAGTAACACTGAGAGACAGTAACACTGAGAGACAGTACTGTAGCTAGACAGTAACACTGAGAGACAGTAACACTGAGAGACAGTAACACTGAGAGACAGTACTGTAGCTAGACAGTAACACTGAGAGACAGTAACACTGAGAGACAGTAACACTGAGAGACAGTACTGTACTGGAGCCAGACAGTAACACTGAGAGACAGTAACACTGAGAGACAGTAACACTGAGAGACAGTAACACTGAGAGACAGTAACACTGAGAGACAGTAACACTGAGAGACAGTAACACTGAGAGACAGTAACACTGAGAGACAGTACTGTACTGGAGCCAGACAGTAACACTGAGAGACAGTAACACTGAGAGACAGTAACACTGAGAGACAGTAACACTGAGAGACAGTAACACTGAGAGACAGTACTGTAGCTAGACAGTAACACTGAGAGACAGTAACACTGAGAGACAGTACTGTAGCTAGACAGTAACACTGAGAGACAGTAACACTGAGAGACAGTACTGTACTGTAGCTAGACAGTAACACTGAGAGACAGTAACACTGAGAGACAGTACTGTACTGGAGCCAGACATTTTTCTTCTCCTATGCTCTCCTCAGCTCCTCTGTGTTAGGTGTAATAATTAGCAGGCTACCGCTCCCTGAGTTTTAACGTGGTTCATTTGGTCCAGACAGGACGTGTTTGTGCTGTGGGAGACGGCCTGCGTTTCTCAGTAGTAGTTGAGGGAACCGAGGCAGCGGTTTGTTATTCCCACTCCACTCTGCATGTCATTACCATACTGTACTAGAGAGCACTGTCTGTGACTTCAACACGTCTGCATGATGCCAAAAGACTGGAGGGAAGAGCGTTCCGCACTCATTTACAGACTGGAAGCTGCACCCTGTTATTCTGACTACTCTTTAACCCTTGTGTGTTTAATTGTGTGAAACCGGTTAGTTTATGAGCTGCCTGGCCGTGTTCCCAGGCCAACGACCAGCTACAAGACAGCTCTGTATGACCTAGAGGAGAACCTATTCTAGAGGAGAGGGGAAACTGCTCCCCAAAGCCACCATGGACATTCCAGGTACTGGCTCAGACTGTGTCAGGACTGTATTGTCATTCATAGTGAAGAAATACAGTCCTTTATCACACCGACCTCACATTGCAGAGGGTCTAGAGGCCTGCTAACCTCTCTGTAGCCGAGCCCAATCCCTGCTGCCACCTCTCTGTACACCGAGCAGTGTTAGGGGCTCACTGGAAACCCCTGCAGCCCGTGTGTGTGTGTGTGTGTGTGTGTGTGTGTGTGTGTGTGTGTGTGTGTGTGTGTGTGTGTGTGTGTGTGTGTGTGTGTGTGTGTGTGTGTGTGTGTGTGTGTGTGTGTGTGTGTGTGTGTGTGTGTGTGTGTGTGTGTGTGTGTGTGTGTGTGTGACCTCCAGGCTGACAGTATTCTCCTCCTGCACCTGGTGATAACTCCTGGGCCCTGGTCCCAGATGGACAACCCCCAGAACAGAGCAGCACAGTGGCTGCATTAACCAAGCAACCCCCTCCTCCTCACCCCTTCTCCCTCCTCTCCTCCTCACCCCTTCTCCCTGCCCTCCTCCCCTCCACCTCATCCCTTCTCCCTGCCCTCCTACCCATCCTCCCCATCTCCCCTCCATGCTCCCCTCCCTCCTCCCCTTCTCCTCACCCCTTCTCCCCTCCCTCCTCCCCTCCTCCTCACCCCTTCTCCCCTCTCTCCTCCCTACCTCCTCACCCCTTCTCCCCGCCCTTCTCCCCTCCATGCTCCCCTCCCTCCTCCCCTCCTCCTCACCCCTTCTCCCCACCCTGCTCCCCTCCCTCCTCCCCTTCTCCCCTCCCCATCACCCCTTCCCCTCCTCCTGTCCTCCTCACCCCTCCCCTTCTCCTTCCCTCCTCCTCCCCCTGAGCCCTTCACCTGTCAAAACTCAGCTGAGGGTCAAGACAACAGCGTTCAGGGGGATAATAGAGAGTAGTTGAAACAGGGAAGTCTTGCCACATTTAAAGAGGAATAGAAAACACCCAGCTAGGGCCTTCAGCTGCTGGCAGCTCTTCACGTCAGACGACTGTCTCCGTCTTCACATAGAGAACCGTGACATACTAACATAGCTGAATAAATTCATACACTCAACTCAGAAATGTACAGCTTAGGAATTAAAGTTTGGAATTAAAGTTCGGTCTTGAAAGTCGGTCTTGAAAGTCGATTTCTATCAAATATGATATTATTGATCGCATTGGAAACTGAATGATATGAACACATCGTGTTGAACAATGTAACCCTTTGCCGAGCAGGCATGTAAAACACTCCTCAGTACTGCTACGAGACGGATTAACCAGAGCTACATGCATTGAGTCAACAATTAAACCACAACACAGAACATTCACCATGGTGACAAGTGTTAGCAGGAAAAGCAGGTGAATGTGAGCGCTGGAGGCGGAGAGCCATTATGGTGGTGAAGTAAGAGGAGGGATGCAGGTTGACTTGTCTGCCGTGGTGTGATGGCTTCAGACTCCATCCTTTACCTTTACACCCCTGGTCCGTCAGCTAAACGGCTGCTGCATATTCACAACACACAGCCCAGCCAGGAGAGGAGGACGAGGGGAGGAGGCCGGGAGACGCTGGGAGTTCTGATTTATGTCCCAGGCCCATCACCTGTGACTTAGAGCCTGGGAAATTAGTCACAAATAGCATATTAGAACAGCTAATCAGGCACGCTCCAGCACTTGCGTTTCTTTATGACCCCATAAAGGGCAGACTGTATGGCCGTCCTCAGGCCTTGGTGTGAATAATCACCCTGACCTCCAGTGAACCGACCAGCCCACGCACAGCGGAATGGAACGACCAGCTGGGTGGAGGAGAAGCTACTGTGGAATGGCTGTAAGTTAGGGTCTATAGCAGGCTACTACTAGAATGGATGTTAGTTAGGGCCTAAATCAGGCTACTACTAGAATGGATGTTAGTTAGGGTCTATAGCAGGCTACTACTAGAATGGATGTTAGTTAGGGACTAAATCAGGCTACTACTAGAAAGGATGTTAGTTAGGGCCTAAATCAGGCTACTACTAGAATGGATGTTAGTTAGGGCCTAAATCAGGCTACTACTAGAATGGATGTTAGTTAGGGCCTAAATCAGGCTACTACTAGAATGGATGTTAGTTAGGGCCTAAATCAGGCTACTACTGGAATGGATGTTAGTGAGGGTCTATAGCTACTACTGGAATGGATGTTAGTTAGGGCCTATAGCAGGCTACTACTGGAATGGATGTTAGTTAGGGCCTATAGATATTACTGGAATGGATGTTAGTTAGGGCCTATAGCTACTACTGGAATGGATGTTAGTTAGGGTCTATAGCTACTACTGGAATGGATGTTAGTTAGGGTCTATAGCTACTACTGGAATGGATGTTAGTTAGGGCCTATAGCTACTACTGGAATGGATGTTAGTTAGGGCCTATAGCTACTACTAGAATGGATGTTAGTTAGGGTCTATAGCTACTACTGGAATGGATGTTAGTTAGGGTCTATAGCTACTACTGGAATGGATGTTAGTTAGGGCCTATAGCTACTACTGGAATGGATGTTAGTTAGGGTCTATAGCTACTACTGGAATGGATGTTAGTTAGGGTCTATAGAAGGCTACTACTGGAATGGATGTTAGTTAGGGTCTATAGCAGGCTACTACTAGAATGGATGTTAGTTAGGGCCTAAATCAGGCCACTACTGGAATGGATGTTAGTTAGGGCCTATAGCAGGCTACTACTGGAATGGATGTTAGTTAGGGCCTATAGCAGGCTACTACTGGAATGGATGTTAGTTAGGGCCTAAATCAGGCTACTACTGGAATGGATGTTAGTTAAGGCCTAAATCAGGCTACTACTAGAATGGATGTTAGTTAGGGCCTAAATCAGGCTACTACTAGAATGGATGTTAGTTAGGGCCTAAATCAGGCTACTACTAGAATGGATGTTAGTTAGGGTCTATTGCAGGCTACTGGAATGGATATTAGTTAGGGTCTATAGCTACTACTGGAATGGATGTTAGTTAGGGTCTATAGCTACTACTGGAATGGATGTTAGTTAGGGCCTATAGCTACTACTGGAATGGATGTTAGTTAGGGTCTATAGCAGGCTACTACTGGAATGGATGTTAGTTAGTGTCTATAGCAGGCCACAATAAGTATTCAACCCCTTTGTTATGTCCAGTCTCAATAAGTATTCAACCCCTTTGTTATGTCTCAATAAGTATTCAACCCCTTTGTTATGTCTCAATAAGTATTCAACCCCTTTGTTATGCCTCAATACGTATTCAACCCCTTTGTTATGTCCAGTCTAAATAGGTATTCAACCCCTTTGTTATGTCCAGTCTCAATAAGTATTCAACCCCTTTGGTATGTCCAGTCTAAATAGGTATTCAACCCCTTTGTTATGTCTCAATAAGTATTCAACCCCTTTGTTATGTCCAGTCTAAATAAGTATTCAACCCCTTTGTTATGTCTCAATAAGTATTCAACCCCTTTGTTATGTCCAGTCTAAATAGGTATTCAACCCCTTTGTTATGTCCAGTCTCAATAAGTATTCAACCCCTTTGTTATGTCCAGTCTCAATAGGTATTCAACCCCTTTGTTATGTCCAGTCTCAATAAGTATTCAACCCCTTTGTTATGTCCAGTCTAAATAGGTATTCAACCCCTTTGTTATGTCTCAATAAGTATTCAACCCCTTTGTTATGTCTCAATAAGTATTCAACCCCTTTGTTATGTCTCAATAAGTATTCAACCCCTTTGTTATGTCCAGTCTAAATAAGTATTCAAATCAAATCAAATCAAATTTTATTTGTCACATACACATGGTTAGCAGATGTTAATGCGAGTGTAGCGAAATGCTTGTGCTTCCAGTTCCGACAATGCAGTAATAACCAACAAGTAATCTAACTAACAATTCCAAAACTAATATCTAATATACAGTGTAAGGGGATAAAGAATATGTACATAAAGATATATGAATGAGTGATGGTACAGAGCAGCATAGGCAAGATACAGTAGATGGCATCGAGTACAGTGTATACATATGAGATGAGTATGTAAACAAAGTGGCATAGTTAAAGTGGCTAGTGATACATGTATTACATAAGGATGCAGTAGATGATAGAGTACAGTATATACGTATACATATGAGATGAATAATGTAGGGTATGTAAACATTATATTAGGTAGCATTGTTTAAAGTGGTTTAAAGTAGTGATATATTTTACATCCTTTCCTATCAATTCCCATTATTGAAGTGGCTAGAGTTGAGTCAGTGTGTTGGCAGCAGCCACTCAGTGTTAGTGGTTGCTGTTTAACAGTCTGATGGCCTTGAGATAGAAGCTGTTTTTCAGTCTCTTGGTCCCAGCTTTGATGCACCTGTACTGACCTCGCCTATGGATGATAGCGGGGTGAACAGGCAGTGGCTCGGGTGGGTGTTGTCCTTAATGATCTTTATGGCCTTCCTGTAACATCGGGTGGTGTAGGTGTCCTGGAGGGCAGGTAGTTTGCCCCGGGTGATACGTTGTGCAGACCTCACTACCCTCTGGAGAGCCTTACGGTTGTGGGCGGAGCAGTTGCCGTACCAGGCGGTGCTACAGCCCCTTTGTTATTCAACCCCGTTGTTATGTCCAGTCTAAATAAGTATTCAACCCCTTTGTTATGTCCAGTCTAAATAAGTATTAAACCCCTTTGTTATGTCCAGTCTAAATAAGTATTCAACCCCTTTGTTATGTCTAAATAGGTATTCAACCCCTTTGTTATGTCCAGTCTAAATAAGTATTCAACCCCTTTGTTATGTCTAAATAAGTATTCAACCCCTTTGTTATGTCTAAATAAGTATTCAACCCCTTTGTTATGTCCAGTCTAAATAAGTATTCAACCCCTTTGTTATGTCTAAATAAGTATTCAACCCCTTTGTTATGTCTAAATAGGTATTCAACCCCTTTGTTATGTCCAGTCTAAATAAGTATTCAACCCCTTTGTTATGTCTAAATAAGTATTCAACCCCTTTGTTATGTCCAGTCTAAATAAGTATTCAACCCCTTTGTTATGTCCAGTCTAAATAAGTATTCAACCCCTTTGTTATGTCTAAATAATTATTCAACCCCTTTGTTATGCTCCTTTCCTGAGGACGGCTCACCTCTCACAGTCCTTGGCGACTTTAACCTCCCCACGTCTACCTTTGACTCACGTCTACCTTTGACTCATTCCTCTCTGCCTCCTTCTTTCCACTCCTCTCCTCTTTTGACCTCACCCTCTCACCTTCCCCCCCTACTCACAAGGCAGGCAATACGCTCGACCTCATCTTTACTAGATGCTGTTCTTCCACTAACCTCACTGCAACTCCCCTCCAAGTCTCCGACCACTACCTTGTATCCTTTTCCCTCTCGCTCTCATCCAACACTTCCCACACTGCCCCTACTCGGATGGTATCGCGCCGTCCCAACCTTCGCTCTCTCTCCCCCGCTACTCTTTCCTCTTCCATCCTTTCATCTCTTCCCTCTGCTCATACCTTCTCCAACCTTTCTCCTGACTCTGCCTCCTCAACCCTCCTCTCTTCCCTTTCTGCATCCTTTGACTCTCTATGTCCCCTATCCTCCAGGCCGGCTCGGTCCTCCCCTCCCGCTCCGTGGCTCGATGACTCATTGCGAGCTCACAGAACAGAGCTCCGGGCAGCCGAGCGGAAATGGAGGAAAACTCGCCTCCCTGCGGACCTGGCATCCTTTCACTCCCTCCTCTCTACATTTTCCTCCTCTGTCTCTGCTGCTAAAGCCACTTTCTACCACTCTAAATTCCAAGCATCTGCCTCTAACCCTAGGAAGCTCTTTGCCACCTTCTCCTCCCTTCTGAATCCTCCTCCCCCTCCCCCCTCCTCCCTCTCTGCAGATGACTTCGTCAACCATTTTGAAAAGAAGGTCGACGACATCCGATCCTCGTTTGCTAAGTCAAACGACACCGCTGGTTCTGCTCACACTGCCCTACCCTGTGCTCTGACCTCTTTCTCCCCTCTCTCTCCAGATGAAATCTCGCTTCTTGTGACGGCCGGCCGCCCAACAACCTGCCCGCTCGACCCTATCCCCTCCTCTCTCCTCCAGACCATTTCCGGGGACCTTCTCCCTTACCTCACCTCGCTCATCAACTCATCCCTGACCGCTGGCTACGTCCCTTCCGTCTTCAAGAGAGCGAGAGTTGCACCCCTTCTGAAGAAACCTACACTCGATCCCTCCGATGTCAACAACTACAGACCAGTATCCCTTCTTTCTTTTCTCTCCAAAACTCTTGAACGTGCCGTCCTTGGCCAGCTCTCCCTCTATCTCTCTCAGAATGACCTTCTTGATCCAAATCAGTCAGGTTTCAAGACTAGTCATTCAACTGAGACTGCTCTTCTCTGCATCACGGAGGCGCTCCGCACTGCTAAAGCTAACTCTCTCTCCTCTGCTCTCATCCTTCTAGACCTATCGGCTGCCTTCGATACTGTGAACCATCAGATCCTCCTCTCCACCCTCTCCGAGTTGGGCATCTCCGGCGCGGCCCACGCTTGGATTGCGTCCTACCTGACAGGTCGCTCCTACCAGGTGGCGTGGCGAGAATCTGTCTCCTCGCCACGCGCTCTCACCACTGGTGTCCCCCAGGGCTCTGTTCTAGGCCCTCTCCTATTCTCGCTATACACCAAGTCACTTGGCTCTGTCATAACCTCACATGGTCTCTCCTATCATTGCTATGCAGACGACACACAATTAATCTTCTCCTTTCCCCCTTCTGATGACCAGGTGGCGAATCGCATCTCTGCATGTCTGGCAGACATATCAGTGTGGATGACGGATCACCACCTCAAGCTGAACCTCGGCAAGACGGAGCTGCTCTTCCTCCCGGGGAAGGACTGCCCGTTCCATGATCTCGCCATCACGGTTGACAACTCCATTGTGTCCTCCTCCCAGAGCGCTAAGAACCTTGGCGTGATCCTGGACAACACCCTGTCGTTCTCAACCAACATCATGGCGGTGGCCCGTTCCTGTAGGTTCATGCTCTACAACATCCGCAGAGTACGACCCTGCCTCACACAGGAAGCGGCGCAGGTCCTAATCCAGGCACTTGTCATCTCCCGTCTGGATTACTGCAACTCGCTGTTGGCTGGGCTCCCTGCCTGTGCCATTAAACCCCTACAACTCATCCAGAACGCCGCAGCCCGTCTGGTGTTCAACCTTCCCAAGTTCTCTCACGTCACCCCGCTCCTCCGCTCTCTCCACTGGCTTCCAGTTGAAGCTCGCATCCGCTACAAGACCATGGTGCTTGCCTACGGAGCTGTGAGGGGAACGGCACCGCAGTACCTCCAGGCTCTGATCAGGCCCTACACCCAAGCAAGGGCACTGCGTTCATCCACCTCTGGCCTGCTCGCCTCCCTACCATTGAGGAAGTACAGTTCCCGCTCAGCCCAGTCAAAACTGTTCGCTGCTCTGGCCCCCAATGGTGGAACAAACTCCCTCACGACGCCAGGACAGCGGAGTCAATCACCACCTTCCGGAGACACCTGAAACCCCACCTCTTCAAGGAATACCTAGGATAGGATAAGTAATCCTTCTCACCCCCCCCCCCCCCCTTAATGACTTAGATGCACTATTGTAAGTGGCTGTTCCACTGGATGTCAGAAGGTGAATTCACCAATTTGTAAGTCGCTCTGGATAAGAGCGTCTGCTAAATGACTTAAATGTAAATGTTATGTCCAGTCCCAATAAGTATTCAACCCCTTTGTTATGTCCAGTCTAAATAAGTATTCAACCCCTTTGTTATGTCCAGTCTAAATAAGTATTAAACCCCTTTGTTATGTCTAAATAATTATTCAACCCCTTTGTTATGTCTAAATAATTATTCAACCCCTTTGTTATGTCCAGTCTAAATAGGTATTCAACCCCTTTGTTATGTCCAGTCTCAATAAGTATTCAACCCCTTTGTTATGTCCATTCTAAATAAGTATTCAACCTCTTTGTTAT
The DNA here is from genome assembly GCF_036934945.1 of Oncorhynchus masou masou. Taxonomy (NCBI): domain Eukaryota; kingdom Metazoa; phylum Chordata; class Actinopteri; order Salmoniformes; family Salmonidae; genus Oncorhynchus; species Oncorhynchus masou. Next base: position 241,468 of record NW_027014791.1, on the reverse strand, counting down.
GTCCATTCTAAATAAGTTCAGGGGTAGAAATGTCCTAACAAGCCACATCAGTTGCATGGACTCACTCTGTGTGTAATAACAGTATTTAACATGAAACATTTTTTAATGACTACCTCATCTCCGTACCCCCCACATACAATTATCTTTAAGGTCCCTCAGTCGAGCAGTGAATTCCAAACACAGATTCAAGCACAAAGACCAGTGAGGTTTTTCAAAGCCTCGTAAAGAAGGATACCTATTGGCAGATGGCTAAAAATATAAACAAATCTGACATTGAATAACTCTTTGAACATGGTGAAGTTATTAATTACACTTTGGATGGTGTATCAATACACACAGTCACTACAAAGATACAGGCGTCCTTCCTAACTCAGTTGCCGGAGAAGAAGGAAACTGCTCAGGGATTTCATCATAAGGTCAATGGTGACTTTAAAACAGTTACAGAGTTTAATGGCTGTGATAGGAGAAAACTGAGGATGGATCAACAACACTGTAGTTACTCCACAATATTAACCTAAATGACAGAGTGATAAGAAGGAAGCCTGTACAGAATAAAAATATTACCTGCATTTCAAGGTGGGGTGTCCAGTTTCATTACCTCATTACCTGCATTTCAAGGTGGGGTGTCCAGTTTCATGACCGTGTTACCTGCATTTCAAGATGGGGTGTCCAGTTTCATTACCTTATTACCTGCATTTCAAGGTGGGGTGTCCAGTTTCATTACCTTATTACCTGCATTTCAAGGTGGGGTGTCCAGTTTCATTACCTCATTACCTGCATTTCAAGGTGGGGTGTCCAGTTTCATGACCGTGTTACCTGCATTTCAAGATGGGGTGTCCAGTTTCATTACCTTATTACCTGCATTTCAAGGTGGGGTGTCCAGTTTCATTACCTTATTACCTGCATTTCAAGGTGGGGTGTCCAGTTTCATTACCTTATTACCTGCATTTCAAGGTGGGGTGTCCAGTTTCATTACCTTATTACCTGCATTTCAAGGTGGGGTGTCCAGTTTCATTACCGTATTACCTGCATTTCAAGATGGGGTGTCCAGTTTCATTACCTTATTACCTGCATTTCAAGGTGGGGTGTCCAGTTTCATTACCTTATTACCTGCATTTCCAGGTGGGGTGTCCAGTTTCATTACCTTATTACCTGCATTTCAAGGTGGGGTGACCAGTTTCATTACCTTATTACCTGCATTTCAAGGTGGGGTGTCCAGTTTCATTACCTTATTACCTGCATTTCAAGGTGGGGTGTCCAGTTTCATTACCTTATTACCTGCATTTCAAGATGGGGTGTCCAGTTTCATTACCGTGTTACCTGCATTTCAAGGTGGGGTGTCCAGTTTCATTACCTTATTACTTGCATTTCAAGGTGGGGTGTCCAGTTTCATTACCTTATTACCTGCATTTCAAGGTGGGGTGTCCAGTTTCATTACCGTGTTACCTGCATTTCAAGGTGGGGTGTCCAGTTTCATTACCTTATTACCTGCATTTCAAGGTGGGGTGTCCAGTTTCATTACCTTATTACCTGCATTTCAAGGTGGGGTGTCCAGTTTCATTACCTTATTACCTGCATTTCAAGGTGGGGTGTCCAGTTTCATTACCTTATTACCTGCATTTCAAGGTGGGGTGTCCAGTTTCATTACCTTATTACCTGCATTTCAAGGTGGGGTGACCAGTTTCATGACCGTGTTACTTGCATTTCAAGGTGGGGTGTCCAGTTTCATTACCTTATTACCTGCATTTCAAGGTGGGGTGTCCAGTTTCATTACCGTGTTACCTGCATTTCAAGGTGGGGTGTCCAGTTTCATTACCTTATTACCTGCATTTCAAGGTGGGGTGTCCAGTTTCATTACCTTATTACCTGCATTTCAAGGTGGGGTGTCCAGTTTCATTACCTTATTACCTGCATTTCAAGGTGGGGTGTCCAGTTTCATTACCTTATTACCTGCATTTCAAGGTGGGGTGTCCAGTTTCATTACCTCATTACCTGCATTTCAAGGTGGGGTGTCCAGTTTCATTACCTTATTACCTGCATTTCAAGGTGGGGTGTCCAGTTTCATGACCGTATTACCTGCATTTCCAGGTGGGGTGTCCAGTTTCATTACCTTATTACCTGCATTTCAAGGTGGGGTGTCCAGTTTCATTACCTTATTACCTGCATTTCAAGGTGGGGTGTCCAGTTTCATTACCTTATTACCTGCATTTCAAGGTGGGGTGTCCAGTTTCATTACCTCATTACCTGCATTTCAAGGTGGGGTGTCCAGTTTCATTACCTCATTACCTGCATTTCAAGGTGGGGTGTCCAGTTTCATTACCTCATTACCTGCATTTCAAGGTGGGGTGTCCAGTTTCATTACCTCATTACCTGCATTTCAAGGTGGGGTGTCCAGTTTCATTACCTTATTACCTGCATTTCAAGGTGGGGTGTCCAGTGTCCAGTTTCATTACCTTATTACCTGCATTTCAAGGTGGGGTGTCCAGTTTCATTACCTTATTACCTGCATTTCAAGGTGGGGTGTCCAGTTTCATTACCTTATTACCTGCATTTCAAGGTGGGGTGTCCAGTTTCATTACCTTATTACCTGCATTTCAAGGTGGGGTGTCCAGTTTCATTACCTCATTACCTGCATTTCAAGGTGGGGTGTCCAGTTTCATTACCTCATTACCTGCATTTCAAGGTGGGGTGTCCAGTTTCATTACCTCATTACCTGCATTTCAAGGTGGGGTGTCCAGTTTCATTACCTCATTACCTGCATTTCAAGGTGGGGTGACCAGTTTCATGACCGTGTTACCTGCATTTCTAGGTGGGGTGTCCAGTTTCATTACCTTATTACCTGCATTTCAAGGTGGGGTGTCCAGTTTCATTACCTCATTACCTGCATTTCAAGGTGGGGTGTCCAGTTTCATTACCTCATTACCTGCATTTCAAGGTGGGGTGTCCAGTTTCATGACCGTGTTACCTGCATTTCTAGGTGGGGTGTCCAGTTTCATTACCTTATTACCTGCATTTCAAGGTGGGGTGTCCAGTTTCATTACCTCATTACCTGCATTTCAAGGTGGGGTGTCCAGTTTCATTACCTCATTACCTGCATTTCAAGGTGGGGTGTCCAGTTTCATGACCGTGTTACCTGCATTTCTAGGTGGGGTGTCCAGTTTCATTACCTTATTACCTGCATTTCAAGGTGGGGTGTCCAGTTTCATTACCTCATTACCTGCATTTCAAGGTGGGGTGTCCAGTTTCATTACCTTATTACCTGCATTTCAAGGTGGGGTGTCCAGTTTCATGACCGTATTACCTGCATTTCCAGGTGGGGTGTCCAGTTTCATTACCTTATTACCTGCATTTCAAGGTGGGGTGTCCAGTTTCATTACCTTATTACCTGCATTTCAAGGTGGGGTGTCCAGTTTCATTACCTTATTACCTGCATTTCAAGGTGGGGTGTCCAGTTTCATTACCTCATTACCTGCATTTCAAGGTGGGGTGTCCAGTTTCATTACCTTATTACCTGCATTTCAAGGTGGGGTGTCCAGTTTCATTACCTCATTACCTGCATTTCAAGGTGGGGTGTCCAGTTTCATTACCTCATTACCTGCATTTCAAGGTGGGGTGTCCAGTTTCATGACCGTATTACCTGCATTACCAGGTGGGGTGTCCAGTTTCATTACCGTGTTGCCTGCATTTCAAGGTGGGGTGTCCAGTTTCATTACCTCATTACCTGCATTTCAAGGTGGGGTGTCCAGTTTCATTACCTTATTACCTGCATTTCAAGGTGGGGTGTCCAGTTTCATTACCTCATTACCTGCATTTCCAGGTGGGGTGTCCAGTTTCATTACCTTATTACCTGCATTTCAAGGTGGGGTGTCCAGTTTCATTACCTTATTACCTGCATTTCAAGGTGGGGTGTCCAGTTTCATGACCGTGTTACCTGCATTTCAAGGTGGGGTGTCCAGTTTCATTACCTTATTACCTGCATTTCAAGGTGGGGTGTCCAGTTTCATTACCTTATTACCTGCATTTCAAGGTGGGGTGACCAGTTTCATTACCTTATTACCTGCATTTCAAGGTGGGGTGTCCAGTTTCATTACCTTATTACCTGCATTTCAAGGTGGGGTGACCAGTTTCATTACCTTATTACCTGCATTTCCAGGTGGGGTGTCCAGTTTCATTACCTCATTACCTGCATTTCCAGGTGGGGTGTCCAGTTTCATTACCTTATTACCTGCATTTCAAGGTGGGGTGTCCAGTTTCATTACCTTATTACCTGCATTTCAAGGTGGGGTGTCCAGTTTCATTACCTTATTACCTGCATTTCAAGGTGGGGTGACCAGTTTCATTACCTTATTACCTGCATTTCAAGGTGGCGTGTCCAGTTTCAGCATAAACAATCCATGTGCTTTGAATTCATGTCGACTTTGTGGAAGTAAATATGGTAGGCAACAGCAACACACCAGGAGGGCAGGTAGCCTAGTGGTTACAGCGGCAGGTAGCGTAGTGGTTAGAGCGTCAGGTAGCCTAGTGGTTAGAGCGTCAGGCAGCCTAGTGGTTAGAGCGACAGGTAGCCTAGTGGTTAGAGCGCCAGGTGGCCTATTGGTTAGAGCGCCAGGTGGCCTAGTGGTTAGAGCGCCAGGTAGCCTAGTGGTTAGAGCGTCAGGTAGCCTAGTGGTTAGAGCGGCAGGTGGCCTAGTGGTTAGAGCGTCAGGCAGCCTAGTGGTAAGAGCGTCAGGTAGCCTAGTGGTTAGAGCGTCAGGCAGCCTAGTGGTTAGAGCGGCAGGTAGCCTAGTGGTTAGAGCGTCAGGCAGCCTAGTGGTAAGAGCGTCAGGTAGCCTAGTGGTTAGAGCGTCAGGCAGCCTAGTGGTTAGAGCGGCAGGTAGCGTAGTGGTTAGAGCTTCCAGGTAGCCTAGTGGTTAGAGCGTCAGGCAGCCTAGTGGTTAGAGCGACAGGTAGCCTAGTGGTTAGAGCGCCAGGTGGCCTATTGGTTAGAGCGCCAGGTGGCCTAGTGGTTAGAGCGCCAGGTAGCCTAGTGGTTAGAGCGTCAGGTAGCCTAGTGGTTAGAGCGGCAGGTGGCCTAGTGGTTAGAGCGTCAGGTAGCCTAGTGGTTATAGCGGCAGGTAGCCTAGTGGTTGGAGCGTCAGGTAGCCTAGTGGTTAGAGCGCCAGGTAGCCTAGTGGTTAGAGCGCCAAGTAGCCTAGTGGTTAGAGTGTCAGGTTGCCTAGTGGTTAGAGCGGCAGGTAGCCTAGTGGTTAGACTGCCAGCTAGCCTAGTGGTTAGAGCGTCAGGTAGCCTATTGGTTAGAGCGGCAGGTAGCCTAGTGGTTAGAGCGCCAGGTAGCCTAGTGGTTAGAGCGCCAGGTAGCCTAGTGGTTAGAGCGTCAGGTAGCCTAGTGGTTAGAGCGTCAGGTAGCCTAGTGGTTAGAGCGTCAGGTAGCCTAGTGGTTAGAGAGGCAGGTAGCCTTTTGGTTAGAGCGCCAGGTAGCCTAGTGGTTAGAGCGGCAGGTAGCCTAGTGGTTAGAGCACCAGGTAGCCTAGTGGTTAGAGTGGCAGGTAGCCTAGTGGTTAGAGCGGCAGGTAGCCTAGTGGTTAGAGTGCCAGGTAGCCTAGTGGTTAGAGCGTCAGGTAGCCTAGTGGTTAGAGGCAGATAACCTAGTGGTTAGAGCGCCAGGTAGCCTAGTGGTTAGAGAGGCAGGTAGCCTAGAGGTTAGAGCGCCAGGTAGCCTAGTGGTTAGAGCGTCAGGTAGCCTAGGGGTTACAGCAGCAGGTATCCTAATGGTTCGAGCGCCAGGTAGCCAGTAACCGAAAGGTTTCAAGGCAGTTAGCCCATTGTTCCCCGTTAGTCCATCATTGTAAATAATAATTTTTCATTGCCTGGTTAAATAAAATAAAAACACCAACTCCCTGAGTGTTGATTGTTTGTCATGCAGAAAGCAGTGGAAGTAAATATGGTAGGCAACAGCAACACACCAGGAGGGCAGGTAGCCTAGTGGTTACAGCGGCAGGTAGCGTAGTGGTTAGAGCGTCAGGTAGCCTAGTGGTTAGAGCGTCAGGTAGCCTAGTGGTTAGAGCGTCAGGTAGCCTAGTGGATAGAGCGTCAGGTAGCCTAGTGGTTAGAGCGTCAGGTAGCGTAGTGGTTAGAGAGGCAGGTAGCCTTTTGGTTAGAGCGCCAGGTAGCCTAGTGGTTAGAGCGGCAGGTAGCCTAGTGGTTAGAGCACCAGGTAGCCTAGTGGTTAGAGCGGCAGGTAGCCTAGTGGTTAGAGCGGCAGGTAGCCTAGTGGTTAGAGTGCCAGGTAGCCTAGTGGTTAGAGCGTCAGGTAGCCTAGTGGTTAGAGGCAGATAACCTAGTGGTTAGAGCGCCAGGTAGCCTAGTGGTTAGAGAGGCAGGTAGCCTAGAGGTTAGAGCGCCAGGTAGCCTAGTGGTTAGAGCGGCAGGTAGCCTAGTGGTTAGAGCACCAGGTAGTCTAGTGGTTAGAGCGGCAGGTAGACTAGTGGTTAGAGCGGCAGGTAGCCTAGTGGTTAGAGCGCCAGGTAGCCTAGTGGTTAGAGGCAGATAACCTAGTGGTTAGAGCGCCAGGTAGCCTAGTGGTTAGAGCTTCAGGTAGCCTAGTGGTTAGAGCGGCAGGTCGCCTAGTGGTTAGAGCGTCAGGTAGCCTAGGGGTTACAGCAGCAGGTATCCTAGTGGTTCGAGCGCCAGGTAGCCAGTAACCGAAAGGTTTCAAGGCAGTTAGCCCATTGTTCCCCGTTAGTCCATCATTGTAAATAATAATTTTTCATTGCCTGGTTAAATAAAATAAAAACACCAACTCCCTGAGTGTTGATTGTTTGTCATGCAGAAAGCAGAGCAGAGAAGGCCGTTTGAAGACACATTTAGACAGTAAAAAAAGACATTGCATATCGATTAACAGTTTCATTTCACACCCTGCTGTTCAGATCAATAATGTTTTATAAAATACCAGTTTCTCTCAATGATTTATTCTGGGAAAAGGGTGTGGGTTCTGGCCCAGAGTTATATGATGATCCATGACCTCTAGCCTGACAAGTCTCTGATCTCAGTCCCAGTCTCTTAAACAGCCCTTGTAAATACACATGTGGACATGTAACATGTGATACGAGAATACCAGACAGGCTAAACTACTTCTCTGCTCGCTTTGAGGCAAATAACACTGAAGCATGCATGAGAGCTCCAGCTGTACCGGAAGACTGTGTGATCACGCTCTCCTCAGCCGGTCTTTAGACAGGTCAACATTCACAAGGCCGCAGGGCCAGACAGAATACCGGGACGTGTACTGCGAGCATGTGCTGACCAACTAGCAAGTGTCTTCACTGATACTTTCAACATCTCCCTGTCCGAGTCTATAATACCAACAGTATATAGCCTCCACATTGACTCTGTACCGTAACACCCTGTATATAGCCTCCACATTGACTCTGTACCATAATACCCTGTATGTAGCCTCCACATTGACTCTGTACCATAATACCCTGTATATAGCCTTCACTTTGACTCTGTACCGTAACACCCTGTATATAGCCTCCACATTGACTCTGTACCGTAACACCCTGTATATAGCCTCCACATTGACTCTGTACCGTAACACCCTGTATATAGCCTCCACATTGACTCTGTACTGGAACACCCTGTATATAGCCTCCACATTGACTCTGTACCGTAACACCCTGCATATAGCCTCCACATTGACTCTGTACCGTAACACCCTGTATATAGCCTCCACATTGACTCTGTACTGGAACACCCTGTATATAGCCTCCACATTGACTCTGTACCGTAATACCCTGTATATAGCCTTCACTTTGACTCTGTACCATAATACCCTGTGTATAGCCTCCACATTGACTCTATACCGTAATACCCTGTATATAGCCTCAACATTGCCTCTGTACCACAATACCCTGTATATATCCTCCACATTCACTCTGTACCGTAATATCCTGTATATAGCCTCCACATTGACTCTGTACCATAATACCCTGCATATAGCCTTCACTTTGACTCTGTACCATAATACCCTGTGTATAGCCTCCACATTGACTCTATACCGTAATACCCTGTATATAGCCTCAACATTGCCTCTGTACCACAATACCCTGTATATATCCTCCACATTCACTCTGTACCGTAATATCCTGTATATAGCCTCCACATTGACTCTGTACCATAATACCCTGCATATAGCCTCCACATTGACTCTGTACCATAATACCCTGTATATAGCCTCCACATTGACTTTGTACCGTAATACCCTGTATATAGCCTTCACTTTGACTCTGTACCATAATACCCTGTGTATAGCCTCCACATTGACTTTGTACCGTAACACCCTGTATATAGCCTCCACATTGACAATGTCCCAGTACCTCCTGCATATAGCCTCCACATTGACTCTGTACCGTAACACCCTGTATATAGCCTCCACATGACTCTGTACCGTAATACCCTGTATATATCCTCCACATTCACTCTGTACCATAATACCCTGCATATAGCCTCCACATTGACTCTGTACCGTAATACCCTGTATATAGCCTCCACATTGACTCTGTACCGTAATACCCTGTATATAGCCTCCACATGGCTCTGTACCGTAATACCCTGTATATAGCCTCCACATTGACTCTGTACCGTAATACCTTGTATATAGCCTCCACATTGACTTTGTACCGTAACACCCTGTATATAGCCTCCACATTGACAATGTCCCAGTACCCCCTGCATATAGCCTCCACATTGACAATGTCCCAGTACCCCCTGCATATAGCCTCCACATTGACTCTGTACCGTAACACCCTGTATATAGCCTCCACATGACTCTGTACCATAATACCCTGTATATAGCCTTCACATTGACTTTGTACCGTAACACCCTGTATATAGCCTCTACATTGACAATGTCCCAGTACCCCCTGCATATAGCCTCCACATTGACTCTGTACCGTAATACCCTGTATATAGCCTCCACATGTCTCTGATCTCAGTCTCTTATACAGCCCATGTAATAGACATGTAACATGTGATTTGACTTGTCTCTGATCTCAGTCTCTTATACAGCCCATGTAATAGACATGTAACATGTGATCTGACTTGTCTCTGATCCCAGTCTCTTATACAGCCCATGTAATAGACATGTAACATGTGATTTGACTTGTCTCTGATCTCAGTCTCTTATATAGCCCATGTAATAGACATGTAACATGTGATCTGACTTGTCTCTGATCCCAGTCTCTTATACAACCCATGTAATAGACATGTAACATGTGATCTGAGTCTCATGATGGTTAGTGATAAAGAGGGATCATCAGTTTAACGTTAATAACTGTGGTGCTCTAATTACATGGAGCAGACTCATTAAATATTAAGGATCACTCTTGACCTCTGAGTGGAGTGTGTGGGTTAGGAAGAGGAGTGGGGGAGGGGGAGGGTTGGAGGAGGAGAAGAGGAGGAGAGGAGGAGAGGAGAGGAGGAGGAGGAGAGGAGGAGGGGTGGAGGAGGAGAAGAGGAGGAGAGGAGGAGAGGAGAGGAGGAGGAGAGGAGGAGGGGTGGAGGAGGAGAGGAGGGGGAGGGGAGGAGGAGGAGAGGAGGAGGGGTAGGGGTGGAGGAGGAGAGGGAGGAGGGGTGGAGGAGGAGAGGAGGAGGAAGAGAGGAGGGGGAGGGGTGGAGGAGGAGAGGAGGAGAGGAGGCGGAGGAGGATGAGGACAGGAGGAGGAGAGGAGGGGGAAGAGAGGAAGAGGAGGAGGGGGAGGGTTGGAGGAGGAGAGGAGGAGGGGAGGGGAGGAGGGGAGGAGGAGAGGACGAGGAGGAGAGGAAGAGGAGGGAGGAGGAGAGGAGGAGAGGAGTTGGAGAGGACGAGAGGAGGCGGAGGGGTGGAGGAGGAGAGGAGGCAGAGGATGATGAGGACAGGAGGAGGAGAGGAGGAGGAAGAGAGGAAGAGGAGGAGGGGGAGGGTTGGAGGAGGAGAGGAGGAGGGGAGGGGAGGAGGGGAGGATGAGGAGGAGAGGAAGAGGAGGGTGGAGGGAGGAGGAGAGGAGGAGAGGAGTTGGAGAGGACGAGAGGAGGCGGAGGAGGAGGAGGACGAGAGGAGGAAGGGGTAGCCTGCTCTCTCTCTGGCAGTAGTTGTGTCCACCAAGGAATAAGGCGTTTTATATCAGAGTGCAGATTATCCAATATAGTTATCCAGCCCTGCTGCTTAACAGGCCTCAACGTTCAGCCTTAATTGACTCTGTGGACCCTCAACATCACAGTTGCTAAGCAGATTCAAAACAGCTCCTCCTTTCATTCCCATCTCCTCTGATTATCATAGAGCCGGTGAATTTAAAATGTCAATCATGGAGCTGTTAAATATTGATGTCTGCTCTGGTCCTTAAGGAAGAGAGTGGAGAGACAGGAGCCTCCCTGTCCTCTCAGCCCAGCCCTCTCTGCTCTGGTCCTAAAGGAAGAGAGTGGAGAGACAGGAGCCTCCCTGTCCTCTCAGCCCAGCCCTCTCTGCTCTGGTCCGAAAGGAAGAGAGTGGAGAGACAGGAGCCTCCCTGTCCTCTCAGCCCAGCCCTCTCTGCTCTGGTCCTAAAGGAAGAGAGTGGAGAGACAGGAGCCTCCCTGTCCTCTCAGCCCAGCCCTCTCTGCTCTGGTCCTAAAGGAAGAGAGTGGAGAGACAGGAGCCTCCCTGTCCTCTCAGCCCAGCCCTCTCTGCTCTGGTCCTAAAGGAAGAGAGTGGAGAGACAGGAGCCTCCCTGTCCTCTCAGCCCAGCCCTCTCTGCTCTGGTCCTAAAGGAAGAGAGTGGAGAGACAGGAGCCTCCCTGTCCTCTCAGCCCAGCCCTCTCTGCTCTGGTCCTAAAGGAAGAGAGTGGAGAGACAGGAGCCTCCCTGTCCTCTCAGCCCAGCCCTCTCTGCTCTGGTCCTAAAGGAAGAGAGTGGAGAGACAGGAGCCTCCCTGTCCTCTCAGCCCAGCCCTCTCTGCTCTGGTCCTAAAGGAAGAGAGTGGAGAGACAGGAGCCTCCCTGTCCTCTCAGCCCAGCCCTCTCTGCTCTGGTCCTAAAGGAAGAGAGTGGAGAGACAGGAGCCTCCATGTCCTCTAAGCCCAGCCCTCTCTGCTCTGGTCCTAAAGGAAGCGAGTGGAGAGACAGGAGCCTCCCTGTCCTCTCAGCCCAGCCCTCTCTGCTCTGGTCCTAAAGGAAGAGAGTGGAGAGACAGGAGCCTCCCTGTCCTCCCAGCCCAGCCCTCTCTGCTCTGGTCCTAAAGGAAGAGAGTGGAGAGACAGGAGCCTCCCTGTCCTCTCAGCCCAGCCCTCTCTGCTCTGGTCCTAAAGGAAGAGAGTGGAGAGACAGGAGCCTCCCTGTCCTCTCAGCCCAGCCCTCTCTGCTCTGGTCCTAAAGGAAGAGAGTGGAGAGACAGGAGCCTCCCTGTCCTCTCAGCCCAGCCCTCTCTGCTCTGGTCCTAAAGGAAGAGAGTGGAGAGACAGGAGCCTCCCTGTCCTCCCAGCCCAGCCCTCTCTGCTCTGGTCCTAAAGGAAGAGAGTGGAGAGACAGGAGCCTCCATGTCCTCTCAGCCCAGCCCTCTCTGCTCTGGTCCTAAAGTAAGAGAGTGGAGAGACAGGAGCCTCCCTGTCCTCTCAGTCCAGCCCTCTCTGCTCTGGTCCTAAAGGAAGAGAGTGGAGAGACAGGAGCCTCCCTGTCCTCTCAGCCCAGCCCTCTCTGCTCTGGTCCTAAAGGAAGAGAGTGGAGAGACAGGAGCCTCCCTGTCCTCTCAGCCCAGCCCTCTCTGCTCTGGTCCTAAAGGAAGAGAGTGGAGAGACAGGAGCCTACCTGTCCTCTCAGCCCAGCCCTCTCTGCTCTGGTCCTAAAGGAAGAGAGTGGAGAGACAGGAGCCTCCCTGTCCTCTCAGCCCAGCCCTCTCTGCTCTGGTCCTAAAGGAAGAGAGTGGAGAGACAGGAGCCTCCCTGTCCTCTCAGCCCAGCCCTCTCTGCTCTGGTCCTAAAGGAAGAGAGTGGAGAGACAGGAGCCTCCCTGTCCTCTCAGCCCAGCCCTCTCTGCTCTGGTCCACATCAGGATGGGTTCACCCCAGGATGGGTTCACCCCAGGATGGGTTCACCCCAGGATGGTTACACCCCAGGATGGTTACACCCCAGGATGGGTTCACCCCAGGATGGTTACACCCCAGGATGGGTTCACCCCAGGATGGTTACACCCCAGGATGGGTTCACCTCAGGATGGGTTCACCCCAGGATGGTTACACCCCAGGATGGGTTCACCCCAGGATGGTTTCACCCCAGGATGGGTTCACCTCAGGATGGTTACACCCCAGGATGGGTTCACCTCAGGATGGTTACACCCCAGGATGGGTTCACCTCAGGTTGGTTTCACCCCAGGATGGTTACACCCCAGGATGGGTTCACCCCAGGATGGTTACACCCCAGGATGGGTTCACCCCAGGATGGTTACACCCCAGGATGGGTTCACCCCAGGATGGTTACACCCCAGGATGGTTTCACCCCAGGATGGGTTCACCCCAGGATGGTTACACCCCAGGATGGTTACACCCCAGGTTGGTTTCACCCCAGGATGGGTTCACCCCAGGATGGTTACACCCCAGGATGGGTTCACCCCAGGATGGGTTCACCCCAGGATGGTTACACCCCAGGATGGGTTCACCCCAGGATGGGTTCACCCCAGGATGGTTACACCCCAGGTTGGTTTCACCCCAGGATGGGTTCACCCCAGGATGGGTTCACCCCAGGATGGTTACACCCCAGGATGGTTACACCCCAGGATGGGTTCACCCCAGGATGGTTACACCCCAGGATGGGTTCACCCCAGGATGGTTACACCCCAGGATGGGTTCACCCCAGGATGGTTACACCCCAGGATGGGTTCACCCCAGGATGGTTACACCCCAGGATGGGTTCACCCCAGGATGGGTTCACCCCAGGATGGTTACACCCCAGGATGGGTTCACCCCAGGATGGGTTCACCCCAGGATGGTTACACCCCAGGATGGGTTCACCTCAGGATGGTTACACCCCAGGATGGGTTCACATCGGGATGGGTTCACCTCAGGATGGGTTCACCCCAGGATGGTTACACCCCAGGATGGTTACACCCCAGGTTGGTTACACCCCAGGATGGTTTCACCCCAGGATGGTTTCACCCAGGATGGGTTCACCCCAGGATGGGTTACACCCCAGGATGGGTTCACCCCAGGATGGGTTACACCCCAGGATGGGTTCACCCCAGGTTGGGTTCACCTCAGGATGGGTTCACCCCAGGATGGGTTCACCCCAGGATGGGTTCACCCCAGGATGGGTTCACCCCAGGATGGTTACACCCCAGGATGGGTTCACCCCAGGTTGGGTTCACCTCAGGATGGGTTCACCCCAGGATGGGTTCACCCCAGGATGGGTTCACATCGGGATGGGTTCACCTCAGGATGGGTTCACATCGGGATGGGTTCACCTCAGGATGGGTTCACCCCAGGATGGTTACACCCCAGGATGGGTTCACATCGGGATGGGTTCACCCCAGGATGGGTTCACATCGGGATGGGTTCACCTCAGGATGGGTTCACCCCAGGATGGTTACACCCCAGGATGGTTACACCCCAGGATGGGTTCACCTCAGGATGGTTACACCCCAGGATGGTTACACCCCAGGATGGTTACACCCCAGGATGGGTTCACCCCAGGATGGGTTCACCTCAGGATGGTTACACCCCAGGATGGTTACACCCCAGGATGGGTTCACATCGGGATGGGTTCACCTCAGGATGGGTTCACCCCAGGATGGTTACACCCCAGGATGGTTACACCCCAGGTTGGTTACACCCCAGGATGGTTTCACCCCAGGATGGTTTCACCCAGGATGGGTTCACCCCAGGATGGGTTACACCCCAGGATGGTTACACCCCAGGTTGGTTACACCCCAGGATGGTTTCACCCCAGGATGGTTTCACCCAGGATGGGTTCACCCCAGGATGGGTTACACCCCAGGATGGGTTCACCCCAGGATGGTTTCACCCAGGATGAGTTCACCCCAGGATGGTTACACCCCAGGATGGGTTCACCCTAGGATGGGTTCACCCCAGGATGGGTTCACCCCAGGATGGTTTCACCCCAGGTTGGTTACACCCCAGGATGGTTTCACCCCAGGATGGTTTCACCCCAGGATGGTTTCACCCCAGGTTGGGTTCACCCCAGGATGGGTTCACCCCAGGATGGGTTCACCCCAGGATGGGTTCACCCCAGGTTGGGTTCACCCCAGGATGGTTACACCCCAGGATGGTTACACCCCAGGATGGGTTCACCCCAGGTTGGTTCACCCCAGGATGGGTTCACCTCAGGATGGGTTCACCCCAGGATGGGTTCACCCCAGGTTGGTTACACCCCAGGATGGGTTCACCTCAGGATGGGTTCACCCCAGGATGGTTACACCCCAGGATGGGTTCACCTCAGGATGGGTTCACCTCAGGATGGGTTCACCCCAGGATGGGTTCACCCCAGGATGGGTTCACCCCAGGATGGGTTCACCTCAGGATGGGTTCACCCCAGGATGGTTACACCCCAGGTTGGGTTCACCCCAGGATGGGTTCACCCCAGGTTGGTTCACCTCAGGATGGGTTCACCCCAGGATGGGTTCACCCCAGGATGGTTACACCCCAGGATGGTTACACCCCAGGATGGGTTCACCCCAGGATGGTTACACCCCAGGATGGTTACACCCCAGGATGGGTTCACCCCAGGATGGTTACACCCCAGGATGGGTTCACCCCAGGATGGGTTCACCTCAGGATGGGTTCACCCCAGGATGGGTTCACCTCAGGATGGGTTCACCCCAGGATGGGTTCACCCCAGGATGGTTACACCCCAGGATGGGTTCACCCCAGGATGGGTTCACCCCAGGATGGGTTCACCCCAGGATGGGTTCACCTCAGGATGGGTTCACCCCAGGATGGGTTCACCTCAGGTTGGGTTCACCCCAGGATGGGTTCACCCCAGGATGGGTTCACCTCAGGATGGGTTCACCCCAGGATGGGTTCACCCCAGGATGGGTTCACCCCAGGATGGTTACACCCCAGGATGGGTTCACCCCAGGATGGGTTCACCCCAGGTTGGTTTCACCCCAGGATGGGTTCACCCCAGCCTCCAGGCCTCTATAGCTGCTGTAGCATCAGCTGGTTGTGTATTCACCTCTAGAAAACCAGTTCATACTGGAACCTGGAACTCCTTTTCATATTCATAGTCAGACATTATGGACACTGAGAGATCATTAGGTTTATAAATACCGCTCTGTGGTATTACAGGTACAGCCTGACTGTGACACCACTCTTCAGTAGATTAGTCTCCAACTCTGTGGTATTACAGGTACAGCCTGACTGTGACACCAGTCTTCAGTAGATTAGATTAGTCTCCAACTCTGTGGTATTACAGGTACAACCTGACTGTGACACCAGTCTTCAGTAGATTAGTCTCCAACTCTGTGGTATTACAGGTACAGCCTGACTGTGACACCACTCTTCAGTAGATTAGATTAGTCTCCAACTCTGTGGTATTACAGGTACAGCCTGACTGTGACACCAGTCTTCAGTAGATTAGTCTCCAACTCTGTGGTATTACAGGTACAGCCTGACTGTGACACCACTCTTCAGTAGATTAGTCTCCAACTCTGTGGTATTGCAGGTACAACCTGACTGTGACACCAGTCTTCAGTAGATTAGTCTCCAACTCTGTGGTATTACAGGTACAGCCTGACTGTGACACCACTCTTCAGTAGATTAGATTAGTCTCCAACTCTGTGGTATTACAGGTACAGCCTGACTGTGACACCACTCTTCAGTAGATTAGTCTCCAACTCTGTGGTATTACAGGTACAGCCTGACTGTGACACCACTCTTCAGTAGAATAGATTAGTCTCCAACTCTGTGGTATTACAGGTACAGCCTGACTGTGACACCACTCTTCAGTAGATTAGATTAGTCTCCAACTCTGTGGGATTACAGGTACAGCCTGACTGTGACACCACTCTTCAGTAGATTAGATTAGTCTCCAACTCTGTGGTATTATGGGTACAGCCTGACTGTGACACCACTCTTCAGTAGATTAGATTAGTCTCCAACTCTGTGGTATTACAGGTACAGCCTGACTGTGACACCAGTCTTCAGTAGATTAGTCTCCAACTCTGTGGTATTACAGGTACAGCCTGACTGTGACACCACTCTTCAGTAGATTAGTCTCCAACTCTGTGGTATTACAGGTACAGCCTGACTGTGACACCACTCTTCAGTAGATTAGTCTCCAACTCTGTGGTATTACAGGTACAGCCTGACTGTGACACCAGTCTTCAGTAGATTAGATTAGTCTCCAGCTCTGTGGTATTACAGGTACAGCCTGACTGTGACACCACTACTCTTCAGTAGATTAGTCTCCAACTCTGTGGTATTACAGGTACAGCCTGACTGTGACACCAGTCT
>NW_027014791.1:210000-220000 GCF_036934945.1 Oncorhynchus masou masou | reverse complement strand
TCCACTCTATCAGTAAATACCCTGTTGGATCCACATGTTGTTGACCCTTCCACTCTGTCAGTAAATACCCTGTTGGATCCCATTTCTATCAGTTTGAAGTAGTTTTTTTGATTATTTCCAAACAGTTGAAGCTGCTTTTTTTTCTCTTCTTTTTTTTGTTGACCCAGTCCACTGTAACAGTACACAGACCTTTAGGTTGACCCAGTCCACTATAACAGTACATAGACCTTTAGGTTGACCCAGTCCACTATAACAGTACATAGACCTTTAGGTTGACCCAGTCCACTATAACAGTACATAGACCTTTAGGTTGACCCAGTCCACTATAACAGTACATAGACCTGTAGGTTGACCCAGTCCACTATAACAGTACATAGACCTTTAGGTTGACCCAGTCTACTATAACAGTACATAGACCTTTAGGTTGACCCAGTCCACTATAACAGTACATAGACCTGTAGGTTGACCCAGTCCACTATAACAGTACATAGACCTTTAGGTTGACCCAGTCCACTATAACAGTACATAGACCTTTAGGTTGACCCAGTCCACTATAACAGTACATAGACCTTTAGGTTGACCCAGTCCACTATAACAGTACATAGACCTGTAGGTTGACCCAGTCCACTATAACAGTACATAGACCTTTAGGTTGACCCAGTCTACTATAACAGTACATAGACCTTTAGGTTGACCCAGTCCACTATAACAGTACATAGACCTGTAGGTTGACCCAGTCCACTATAACAGTACATAGACCTTTAGGTTGACCCAGTCCACTATAACAGTACATAGACCTTTAGGTTGACCCAGTCCACTATAACAGTACATAGACCTTTAGGTTGACCCAGTCCACTATAACAGTACATAGACCTGTAGGTTGACCCAGTCCACTATAACAGTACATAGACCTGTAGGTTGACCCAGTCCACTATAACAGTACATAGACCTGTAGGTTGACCCAGTCCACTATAACAGTACATAGACCTTTAGGTTGACCCAGTCCACTGTAACAGTACATAGACCTTTAGGTTGACCCAGTCCACGGTAACAGTACATAGACCTTTAGGTTGACCCAGTCCACTATAACAGTACATAGACCTGTAGGTTGACCCAGTCCACTATAACAGTACATAGACCTTTAGGTTGACCCAGTCCACTGTAACAGTACATAGACCTTTAGGTTGACCCAGTCCACTATAACAGTACATAGACCTTTAGGTTGACCCAGTCCACTATAACAGTACATAGACCTGTAGGTTGACCCAGTCCACTATAACAGTACATAGACCTGTAGGTTGACCCAGTCCACTATAACAGTACATAGACCTGTAGGTTGACCCAGTCCACTATAACAGTACATAGACCTTTAGGTTGACCCAGTCCACTGTAACAGTACATAGACCTTTAGGTTGACCCAGTCCATGGTAACAGTACATAGACCTTTAGGTTGACCCAGTCCACTATAACAGTACATAGACCTTTAGGTTGACCCAGTCCACTGTAACAGTACATAGACCTTTAGGTTGACCCAGTCCACGGTAACAGTACATAGACCTTTAGGTTGACCCAGTCCACTATAACAGTACATAGACCTTTAGGTTGACCCAGTCCACTATAACAGTACATAGACCTTTAGGTTGACCCAGTCCACTGTAACAGTACATAGACCTTTAGGTTGACCCAGTCCACTATAACAGTACATAGACCTTTAGGTTGACCCAGTCCACTATAACAGTACATAGACCTTTAGGTTGACCCAGTCCACGGTAACAGTACATAGACCTTTAGGTTGACCCAGTCCACTATAACAGTACATAGACCTTTAGGTTGACCCAGTCCACTATAACAGTACATAGACCTTTAGGTTGACCCAGTCCACTGTAACAGTACATAGACCTTTAGGTTGACCCAGTCCACTATAACAGTACATAGACCTGTAGGTTGACCCTGTCCACGGTAACAGTACATAGACCTTTAGGTTGACCCAGTATATTATAACAGTACATAGACCTTTAGGTTGACCCAGTCCACTATAACAGTACATAGACCTTTAGGTTGACCCAGTCCACTATAACAGTACATAGACCTGTAGGTTGACCCAGTCCACTATAACAGTACATAGACCTGTAGGTTGACCCAGTCCACTATAACAGTACATAGACCTGTAGGTTGACCCAGTCCACTATAACAGTACATAGACCTTTAGGTTGACCCAGTCCACTGTAACAGTACATAGACCTTTAGGTTGACCCAGTCCACGGTAACAGTACATAGACCTTTAGGTTGACCCAGTCCACTATAACAGTACATAGACCTTTAGGTTGACCCAGTCCACTGTAACAGTACATAGACCTTTAGGTTGACCCAGTCCACGGTAACAGTACATAGACCTTTAGGTTGACCCAGTCCACTATAACAGTACATAGACCTTTAGGTTGACCCAGTCCACTATAACAGTACATAGACCTTTAGGTTGACCCAGTCCACTGTAACAGTACATAGACCTTTAGGTTGACCCAGTCCACTATAACAGTACATAGACCTTTAGGTTGACCCAGTCCACTATAACAGTACATAGACCTTTAGGTTGACCCAGTCCACGGTAACAGTACATAGACCTTTAGGTTGACCCAGTCCACTATAACAGTACATAGACCTTTAGGTTGACCCAGTCCACTATAACAGTACATAGACCTTTAGGTTGACCCAGTCCACTGTAACAGTACATAGACCTTTAGGTTGACCCAGTCCACTATAACAGTACATAGACCTGTAGGTTGACCCTGTCCACGGTAACAGTACATAGACCTTTAGGTTGACCCAGTATATTATAACAGTACATAGACCTTTAGGTTGACCCAGTCCACTATAACAGTACATAGACCTTTAGGTTGACCCAGTCCACTATAACAGTACATAGACCTTTAGGTTGACCCAGTCCACTATAACAGTACATAGACCTTTAGGTTGACCCAGTCCACTATAACAGTACATAGACCTTTAGGTTGACCCAGTCCACTATAACAGTACATAGACCTTTAGGTTGACCCAGTCCACTATAACAGTACATAGACCTTTAGGTTGACCCAGTCCACTATAACAGTACATAGACCTTTAGGTTGACCCAGTCCACTATAACAGTACATAGACCTTTAGGTTGACCCAGTCCACTGTAACAGTCCACTGTAACAGTACATAGACCTTTAGGTTGACCCAGTCCACGGTAACAGTACATAGACCTTTAGGTTGACCCAGTCCACTGTAACAGTACATAGACCTTTAGGTTGACCCAGTCCACGGTAACAGTACATAGACCTTTAGGTTGACCCAGTCCACTATAACAGTACATAGACCTGTAGGTTGACCCAGTCCACTATAACAGTACATAGACCTTTAGGTTGACCCAGTCCACTGTAACAGTACATAGACCTTTAGGTTGACCCAGTCCACGGTAACAGTACATAGACCTTTAGGTTGACCCAGTCCACTATAACAGTACATAGACCTGTAGGTTGACCCAGTCCACTATAACAGTACATAGACCTTTAGGTTGACCCAGTCCACTGTAACAGTACATAGACCTTTAGGTTGACCCAGTCCACGGTAGCAGTACATAGACCTTTAGGTTGACCCAGTCCACGGTAACAGTACATAGACCTTTAGGTTGACCCAGTCCACTATAACAGTACATAGACCTGTAGGTTGACCCAGTCCACTATAACAGTACATAGACCTTTAGGTTGACCCAGTCCACTGTAACAGTACATAGACCTTTAGGTTGACCCAGTCCACTATAACAGTACATAGACCTTTAGGTTGACCCAGTCCACTACAACAGTACATAGACCTGTAGGTTGACCCAGTCCACTATAACAGTACATAGACCTTTAGGTTGACCCAGTCCACTATAACAGTACATAGACCTTTAGGTTGACCCAGTCCACTATAACAGTACATAGACCTTTAGGTTGACCCAGTCCACTGTAACAGTACATAGACCTTTAGGTTGACCCAG
Source organism: Oncorhynchus masou masou (assembly GCF_036934945.1). NCBI lineage: Eukaryota > Metazoa > Chordata > Actinopteri > Salmoniformes > Salmonidae > Oncorhynchus > Oncorhynchus masou. The sequence goes on along the minus strand of NW_027014791.1, from coordinate 215,982 downwards.
TCCACGGTAACAGTACATAGACCTTTAGGTTGACCCAGTCCACTATAACAGTACATAGACCTTTAGGTTGACCCAGTATATTATAACAGTACATAGACCTTTAGGTTGACCCAGTCCACTGTAACAGTACATAGACCTTTAGGTTGACCCAGTCCACGGTAACAGTACATAGACCTTTAGGTTGACCCAGTCCACGGTAACAGTACATAGACCTTTAGGTTGACCCAGTCCACTATAACAGTACATAGACCTGTAGGTTGACCCAGTCCACTATAACAGTACATAGACCTTTAGGTTGACCCAGTCCACTATAACAGTACATAGACCTGTAGGTTGACCCAGTCCACTATAACAGTACATAGACCTTTAGGTTGACCCAGTCCACTATAACAGTACATAGACCTTTAGGTTGACCCAGTCCACTATAACAGTACATAGACCTTTAGGTTGACCCAGTCCACTGTAACAGTACATAGACCTTTAGGTTGACCCAGTCCACGGTAACAGTACATAGACCTTTAGGTTGACCCAGTCCACTATAACAGTACATAGACCTTTAGGTTGACCCAGTATATTATAACAGTACATAGACCTTTAGGTTGACCCAGTCCACTGTAACAGTACATAGACCTTTAGGTTGACCCAGTCCACGGTAACAGTACATAGACCTTTAGGTTGACCCAGTCCACTATAACAGTACATAGACCTTTAGGTTGACCCAGTATATTATAACAGTACATAGACCTTTAGGTTGACCCAGTCCACTGTAACAGTACATAGACCTTTAGGTTGACCCAGTCCACGGTAACAGTACATAGACCTTTAGGTTGACCCAGTCCACTATAACAGTACATAGACCTTTAGGTTGACCCAGTATATTATAACAGTACATAGACCTTTAGGTTGACCCAGTCCACTGTAACAGTACATAGACCTTTAGGTTGACCCAGTCCACTATAACAGTGCATAGACCTTTAGGTTGACCCAGTCCACTATAACAGTACATAGACCTTTAGGTTGACCCAGTATATTATAACAGTACATAGACCTTTAGGTTGACCCAGTCCACTGTAACAGTACATAGACCTTTAGGTTGACCCAGTATATTATAACAGTACATAGACCTGTAGGTTGACCCAGTCCACTGTAACAGTACATAGACCTTTAGGTTGACCCAGTATATTATAACAGTACATAGACCTTTAGGTTGACCCAGTCCACTGTAACAGTACATAGACCTTTAGGTTGACCCAGTCCACTATAACAGTGCATAGACCTTTAGGTTGACCCAGTCCACTGTAACAGTACATAGACCTTTAGGTTGACCCAGTCCACTATAACAGTACATAGACCTTTAGGTTGACCCAGTCCACTGTAACAGTACATAGACCTTTAGGTTGACCCAGTCCACTGTAACAGTACATAGACCTTTAGGTTGACCCAGTCAGGGATGAACAGGGATGTTCTCTGTTTAGTGAGTCCTCCAGATCAGAGGCAGTAGGGATGAACAGGGATGTTCTCTGTTTTGTGAGTCCTCCAGATCAGAGGCAGTAGGGATGAACAGGGATGTTCTCTGTTTAGTGAGTCCTCCAGATCAGAGGCAGTAGGGATGACCAGGGATGTTCTCTGTTTAGTGAGTCCACCAGATCAGAGACAGTAGGGAGGACCAGGGATGTTCTCTGTTTAGTGAGTCCACCAGATCAGAGGCAGTAGAGATGACCAGGGATGTTCTCTGTTTAGTGAGTCCACCAGATCAGAGACATTAGGGAGGACCAGGGATGTTCTCTGTTTAGTGAGTCCTCCAGATCAGAGGCAGTAGGGATGACCAGGGATGTTCTCTTTGGTGAGTCCACCAGATCAGAGGCAGTAGGGATGACCAGGGATGTTCTCTGTTTGGTGAGTCCACCAGATCAGAGGCAGTAGGGATGACCAGGGATGTTCTCTGTTTGGTGAGTCCTCCAGATCAGAGGCAGTAGGGATGACCAGGGGTGTTCTCTGTTTAGTGAGTCCACCAGATCAGAGACAGTAGGGATGACCAGGGATGTTCTCTGTTTGGTGAGTCCACCAGATCAGAGGCAGTAGGGATGACCAGGGATGTTCTCTGTTTGGTGAGTCCTCCAGATCAGAGGCAGTAGGGATGACCAGGGGTGTTCTCTGTTTAGTGAGTCCACCAGATCAGAGACAGTAGGGAGGACCAGGGATGTTCTCTGTTTAGTGAGTCCTCCAGATCAGAGGCAGTAGGGATGACCAGGGATGTTCTCTGTTTGGTGAGTCCACCAGATCAGAGGCAGTAGGGATGACCAGGGATGTTCTCTGTTTAGTGAGTCCTCCACATCAGAGACAGTAGGGATGACCAGGGATGTTCTCTGTTTGGTGAGTCCACCAGATCAGAGACAGTAGGGATGACCAGGGATGTTCTCTGTTTAGTGAGTCCTCCAGATCAGAGGCAGTAGGGATGACCAGGGATGTTCTCTGTTTAGTGAGTCCGCCAGATCAGAGGCAGTAGGGATGACCAGGGATGTTCTCTGTTTAGTGAGTCCTCCACATCAGAGACAGTAGAGATGACCAGGGATGTTCTCTGTTTAGTGAGTCCACCAGATCAGAGACAGTAGGGAGGACCAGGGATGTTCCGTTGATAAGTGTGTGATTTGGACCATTTCCTGTCCTGCTAAACATTCAAAATGTAACGAGTACTTTTGGGTGTCAGGGAAAATGTATGGAGTAAAAAGTATATGATTTTATTTAGAAATGTAGTGAAGTAAAAGCTGTCAACAATATAACTAGTAAAGTACTGATACCCCCAAAAAACTCCTTCAATAGTACTTTAAAGTATTTGTTACTTCACACCACTGGTAGTGTCCATGCAGTGAAAGGCTGAGTGAGCCGTCCGTTAATGAAGGAACACACTGAGAATGGAATGCCGCCTCGGCCCCAGATTCCTGTGTTGGGGGAGATCACGTGTCTGAAAGTTTGTCTTCCAGCCCCTCAGGCCTATTCAATAAAGAACGTTACAGCGGGTCCCTCTCACACACCGAGTATCTTCTGAAATGGGGTTTGTATTGATTTTTGTAACTACCCTGTTAGATGACGTTATGCCTTAGCGTGTCATTTCTAGATGGGCCTGCCCCAAGCAGGTCATTCAGGTGATAACTGTCATTTGGAGGGACAGAAAAGCAATCATAGCTTTTTTTTTCATGACTTACTGTTTTCCCTCTCCTCACTACAAAGCACAGGGATCACTTGACATATTATGGCTTGTGTGATTTAACTGCGCTCTTAAATTAAGTGCTGGAATATCAAGCTGTAGCTTCAGGAAAAAATAAAGCTCATGTCATTGGGATCAAATGCCCTGTAGGTCAAAGACATGAACTAGTAGTAGCACCCTGATCAATGCCAAACGTGGACAGTCTCGTTCTCTTTTAGATGTGCAGACAATCTTGATTATGGTTCCGAGGTATTTCTAGGGGGCTCAGTCAGGGAGATACATTTCTAATTCTCTGCTATGTAATCTAGCGTGAGACACAGTGATACACGGTGGAATAGGCTGATATATAGTGTGAGCTTTGGAGCTTCACCTGGTAACACTCAGGTCAACCCGGTGGCAGGAATACAGAGAACAGATTCAATGTCAGACCGTCCTGTACAGCTCTGTCCTGACAGTTTACATTTACAGACCGTCCTGTACAGCTCTGTCCTGACAGTTTACATTTACAGACCGTCCTGTACGGCTCTGTCCTGACAGTTTACATTTACAGACCGTCCTGTACAGCTCTGTCCTGACAGTTTACATTTACAGACCGTCCTGTACAGCTCTGTCCTGACAGTTTACATTTACAGACCGTCCTGTACAGCTCTGTCCTGACAGTTTACATTTACAGACCGTCCTGTACAGCTCTGTCCTGACAGTTTACATTTACAGACCGTCCTGTACAGCTCTACTCCTGACAGTTTACATTTACAGACCGTCCTGTACAGCTCTGCTCCTGACAGTTTACATTTACAGACCGTCCTGTACAGCTCTGTCCTGACAGTTTACATTTACAGACCGTCCTGTACAGCTCTACTCCTGACAGTTTACATTTACAGACCGTCCTGTACAGCTCTGCTCCTGACAGTTTACATTTACAGACCGTCCTGTACAGCTCTGCTCCTGACAGTTTACATTTACAGACCGTCCTGTACAGCTCTGCTCCTGACAGTTTACATTTACAGACCATCCTGTACAGCTCTGCTCCTGACAGTTTACATTTACAGACCGTCCTGTACAGCTCTTCTCCTGACAGTTTACATTTACAGACCGTCCTGTACAGCTCTGCTCCTGACAGTTTACATTTACAGACCGTCCTGTACAGCTCTGCTCCTGACAGTTTACATTTACAGACCGTCCTGTACAGCTCTGCTCCTGACAGTTTACATTTACAGACCATCCTGTACAGCTCTGTCCTGACAGTTTACATTTACAGACCGTCCTGTACAGCTCTACTCCTGACAGTTTACATTTACAGACCGTCCTGTACGGCTCTGCTCCTGACAGTTTACATTTACAGACCGTCCTGTACAGCTCTACTCCTGACAGTTTACATTTACAGACCGTCCTGTACAGCTCTGCTCCTGACAGTTTACATTTACAGACCGTCCTGAACAGCTCTGTCCTGACAGTTTACATTTACAGACCGTCCTGTACAGCTCTGCTCCTGACAGTTTACATTTACAGACCATCCTGTACAGCTCTGTCCTGACAGTTTACATTTACAGACCGTCCTGTACAGCTCTGCTCCTGACAGTTTACATTTACAGACCGTCCTGTACAGCTCTGCTCCTGACAGTTTACATTTACAGACCGTCCTGTACAGCTCTGCTCCTGACAGTTTACATTTACAGACCGTCCTGTACAGCTCTGCTCCTGACAGTTTACATTTACAGACCGTCCTGTACAGCTCTGCTCCTGACAGTTTACATTTACAGACCGTCCTGTACAGCTCTGCTCCTGACAGTTTACATTTACAGACCGTCCTGTACAGCTCTGTCCTGACAGTTTACATTTACAGACCGTCCTGTACAGCTCTACTCCTGACAGTTTACATTTACAGACCGTCCTGTACAGCTCTGCTCCTGACAGTTTACATTTACAGACCGTCCTGTACAGCTCTGCTCCTGACAGTTTACATTTACAGACCGTCCTGTACTGTACAGCTCTGCTCCTGACAGTTTACATTTACAGACCGTCCTGTACAGCTCTGTCCTGACAGTTTACATTTACAGACCGTCCTGTACAGCTCTGCTCCTGACAGTTTACATTTACAGACCGTCCTGTACAGCTCTACTCCTGACAGTTTACATTTACAGACCGTCCTGTACAGCTCTGTCCTGACAGTTTACATTTACAGACCGTCCTGTACAGCTCTACTCCTGACAGTTTACATTTACAGACCGTCCTGTACAGCTCTGCTCCTGACAGTTTACATTTACAGACCGTCCTGTACAGCTCTGTCCTGACAGTTTACATTTACAGACCGTCCTGTACAGCTCTGCTCCTGAGAGTTTACATTTACAGACCGTCCTGTACAGCTCTGTCCTGACAGTTTACATTTACAGACCGTCCTGTACAGCTCTGCTCCTGACAGTTTACATTTACAGACCGTCCTGTACAGCTCTGGTCCTGACAGTTTACATTTACAGACCGTCCTGTACAGCTCTGTCCTGACAGTTTACATTTACAGACCGTCCTGTACAGCTCTGCTCCTGACAGTTTACATTTACAGACCGTCCTGTACAGCTCTGTCCTGACAGTTTACATTTACAGACCGTCCTGTACAGCTCTGCTCCTGACAGTTTACATTTACAGACCGTCCTGTACAGCTCTGCTCCTGACAGTTTACATTTACAGACCGTCCTGTACAGCTCTGCTCCTGACAGTTTACATTTACAGACCGTCCTGTACAGCTCTGCTCCTGACAGTTTACATTTACAGACCGTCCTGTA
>NW_027014791.1:157500-202500 GCF_036934945.1 Oncorhynchus masou masou | reverse complement strand
AATGTTAACTCCACAGAGACTCCACTGTTCAGCATTGTGCTGATTCCTAACTCCTATGTGAGGGAGCGATTACAGACATTTGCTCTTCGTTAAAAGGCTTTTTGTCATTGAGACAGAGGAATGGAAGTGCCAGCATATTTAAACATCAGACACAGTGCATGTGGTGACCTACATACTGCAAGTGTATAAAACATTTATTAAATATGATTTGACCTGGTGTTCAAATGCATTCGCTGCACTTTACAAAGCACATATAGACAGAGGGATCCTGTTCTCTCAGTGGGGGTAGAACTGTGGAAGTCAGGGGTAAAGACTGAGTTAACTGTTCTCTCAGTGGGGGTAGAACTGTGGAAGTCAGGAGGTAAAGACTGAGTTAACTGTTCTCTCAGTGGGGGTAGAACTGTGGAAGTCAGGAGTTAGTAGTTAACTGTTCTCTCAGTGGGGGTAGAGTTAACAGGGGTAAAGACTTTAACTGTTCTCTCAGTGGGGGTAGAACTGTGGAAGTCAGGAGGTAAAGACTGAGTTAACTGTTCTCTCAGTGGGGGTAGAACTGTGGAAGTCAGGAGGTAAAGACTGAGTTAACTGTTCTCTCAGTGGGGGTAGAACTGTGGAAGTCAGGAGGTAAAGACTGAGTTAACTGTTCTCTCAGTGGGGGTAGAACTGTGGAAGTCAGGAGGTAAAGACTGAGTTAACTGTTCTCTCAGTGGGGGTAGAACTGTGGAAGTCAGGAGGTAAAGACTGAGTTAACTGTTCTCTCAGTGGGGGTGGAACTGTGGAAGTCAGAAAAGACTGTTAACTGTTCTCTCAGAAACTGTCAGGAGGTAAAGACTGAGTTAACTGTTCTCTCAGTGGGGGTAGAACTGTGGAAGTCAGGAGGTAAAGACTGAGTTAACTGTTCTCTCAGTGGGGGTAGAACTGTGGAAGTCAGGAGGTAAAGACTGAGTTAACTGTTCTCTCAGTGGGGGTAGAACTGTGGAAGTCAGGAGGTAAAGACTGAGTTAACTGTTCTCTCAGTGGGGGTAGAACTGTGGAAGTCAGGAGGTAAAGACTGAGTTAACTGTTCTCTCAGTGGGGGTAGAACTGTGGAAGTGGAAGTCAGGAGGTAAAGACTGAGTGTACTTGCAGTTATGGGTCATCCTAGGGTTTCAATATAAATCTTAGTAGCCTGTTCTATCATGTCAAGTCTTTAGTTATTCAATGTCTGCAAAGAAGATATCTAATGTACAGGGTTGAAACGTGCTCTCCTGGGTGTGGTCTGCTAGATTCATGTCCTTACTGAGCACTACATCAACAGCCACTCTCAGGGAGAAAGTCGAACACTTTCTGTCTGGAACATCTCCTCTCAACGAGCTGAAAGATTTGCAGACATTTTATATTTTCCACTGGCAACATGTCTGTCTCTTCCTGCTCAGGGAAGAAACGTTAAAACTATAAGGACAGTCTATTGTTATGACAGACAGGAACGTCTGACGTGTCTTTCAAGCATACAGGACCTCAGTTTGATCAACTGTAGTAAAGGAAACATATGTTGAGTAAATTAAGAAAGCTGTTATAAAACAATGACAAAGTGGTGTATAATTGCATTACCCAGTTGGATGCCACTCCATAGAGAACACACCATGACAAATCATCTCTAAACAAGAACACACTCTGACAAATCCTCTCTAAACAGGAACTCACCCTGAAAAATCATCTCTAAACAAGAACACACCCTGACAAATCATCTCTAAACAGGAACTCACCCTGACATATCTCTAAACAGGAACTCACTCTGACAAATCATCTCTAAACAGGAACACATCCTGACATATCACTAAACAGGAACACACCCTGACATATCATCACTAAACAGGAACACACCCTGACAAATCATCCCTAAGCAGGAACACACCTTGACAAATCATCTCTAACCAGGAACTCATCCTGAAATATCTCTAAACAGGAACACACCCTGACAAATCATCTCTAAACAGGAACTCACCCTGACATACCATCTCTAAACAGGAACTCACCCTGACATACCATCTCTAAACAGGAACACACCCTGACATATCTCTAAACAGGAACACACCCTGACATCTCTAAACAGGAACACACCCTGACAAATCATCTCTAAACAGGAACACACCCTGACAAATCATCTCTAAACAGGAACACACCCTGACATATCTCTAAACAGGAACTCACCCTGACAAATCATCTCTAAACAGGAACACACCCTGACAAATCATCTCTAAACAGGAACACACCCTGACAAATCATCTCTAAACAGGAACTCACCCTGACATATCATCTCTAAACAGGAACACACCCTGACAAATCATCTCTAAACAGGAACATATCACCCTGACAAATCATCTCTAAACAGGAACACACCCTGACAAATCATCTCTAAACAGGAACTCACTGACAAATCATCTCTAAACAGGAACTCACCCTGACAAATCATCTCTAAACAGGAACACAAACTGACAAATCATCTCTAAACAGAACTCACCCTGAAATCATCTCTAACCAGGAACACCCTGACATATCATCTCTAACCACGAACTCACCCTGACAAATCATCTCTAAACAGGAACACACCCTGACAAATCATCTCTAAACAGGAACACACCCTGACAATCATCTCTAAACAGGAACACACCCTGACAAATCATCTCTAAACAGGAACACACCCTGACAAATCATCTCTAAACAGGAACACACCCTGACAAATCATCTCTAAACAGGAACACACCCTGACATATCTCTAAACAGGAACTCACCCTGACAAATCATCTCTAAACAGGAACACACCCTGACAAATCATCTCTAAACAGGAACACAAACTGACAAATCATCTCTAAACAGGAACTCACCCTGACATATCATCTCTAAACAGGAACACAAACTGACAAATCATCTCTAAACAGGAACACACCCTGGCAAATCATCTCTAAACAGGAACTCACCCTGACATATCATCTCTAAACAGAACTCATCCTGAAATATCACTAAACAGGAACACAAACTGACAAATCATCTCTAAACAGGAACACACCCTGACAAATTCTCTCTAAACAGGAACTCACCCTGACAACATCATCTCTAAACAGGAACTCACCCTGAACATACATCTCTAAACAGGAACTCACCCTGACAGAACTCTATCCAGAGCCCCGGTCAGAACTAGTGAACTATCTAGAGACCCTCAGAACTAGTGGACTATCCAGAACCCCAGTCAGAACTAGTGGACTACCCAGAGCCCCGGTCAGAACTCTAAGACAGTCAGAACTACCCCGGTCAGAACCCTAGTGGACTATCCAGAACCCCGGTCAGACAAATCATCTCTAGAACTAGTGGACTATCCCCCGAACAGAACTAGTGGACTATCCAGAACCCCGGTCAGAACTAGTGGACTATCCAGAACCCCGGTCAGAACTAGTGGACTATCCAGAACCCCGGTCAGAACTAGTGGACTATCCAGAACCCTGGTCAGAACTAGTGGACTATCCAGAACCCCGGTCAGAACTAGTGGACTATCCAGAGCCCTGGTCAGAACTAGTGGACTATCCAGAACCCCAGGTCAGAACTAGTGGACTATCCAGAGCCCCGGTCAGAACTAGTGGACTATCCAGAACCCCGGTCAGAACTAGTGGACTATCCAGAGCCCCGGTCAGAACTAGTGGACTATCCAGAACCCGGTCAGAACTAGTGGACTATCCAGAACCCCGGTCAGAACTAGTGGACAATCCAGAGCCCCGGGCAGAACTAGTGGACTATCCAGAACCCGGTCAGAACTAGTGGACTATCCAGAACCCCTGGTCAGAACTAGTGGACTATCCAGAACCCCGGTCAGAACTAGTGGACTATCCAGAACCCCGGTCAGAACTAGTGGACTATCCAGAGCCCCGGTCAGAACTAGTGGACTATCCAGAACCCCGGTCAGAACTAGTGGACTATCCAGAACCCTGAACTAGTGGACTATCCAGAACCCCGGTCAGAACTAGTGGACTATCCAGAACCCCGGTCAGAACTAGTGGACTATCCAGAGCCCGGTCAGAACTAGTGGACTATCCAGAGCCCCGGTCAGAACAGTGGACTATCCAGAACCCCGGTCAGAACTAGTGGACTATCCAGAACCCCGGTCAGAACTAGTGGACTATCCAGAGCCCCAGTCAGAACTAGTGGACTATCCAGAACCCCGGTCAGAACTAGTGGACTATCCAGAACCCCGGTCAGAACTAGTGGACTATCCAGAACCCCGGTCAGAACTAGTGGACTATCCAGAACCCCAGTCAGAACTAGTGGACTATCCAGAGACCCCAGGTCAGAACTAGTGGACTATCCAGAACCCCGGTCAGAACTAGTGGACTACCAGAACCCCGGTCAGAACTAGCCCAGATCCCGGTCAGAACTAGTGGACTATCCAGAACCCCGGTCAGAACTAGTGGACTATCCAGAGCCCCAGTCAGAACTAGTGGACTATCCAGAACCCCGGTCAGAACCCCGGTCAGAACTGGACTATCCAGAACCCGGTCAGAACTAGTGGACTATCCAGAACCCGGTCAGAACTAGTGGACTATCCAGAACCCCGGTCAGAACTAGTGGACTCCAGAGCCCCGGGCAGAACTAGTGGACTATCCAGAACCCCGGTCAGAACTAGTGGACTATCCAGAACCCCGGTCAGAAGAACCCCGGTCAGACTAAGTGGACTATAGAACCCTGGTCAGAACTAGTGGACTATCCAGAACCCCCAGGTCAGAACTAGTGGACTATCCAGAGCCCCAGAGCCCCAGTCAGAACTAGTGGACTACCCAGAACCCCGGTCAGAACTAGTGGACTATCCAGAACCCCGGTCAGAACTAGTGGACAATCCAGAGCCCCGGGCAGGACTAGTGGAATATCCAGAACCCCGGTCAGAACTAGTGGACTATCCAGAACCCTGGTCAGAACTAGTGGACTATCCAGAACCCCGGTCAGAACTAGTGGACTATACAGAACCCCGGTCAGAACTAGTGGACTATCCAGAGCCCGGTCAGAACTAGTGGACTATCCAGAACCCCGGTCAGAACTAGTGGACTATCCAGAACCCCAGTCAGAACTAGTGGACTATCCAGAACCCGGTCAGAACTAGTGGACTATCCAGAGCCCCGGTCAGAACTAGTGGACTATCCAGAACCCCGGTCAGAACTAGTGGACTATCCAGAACCCCGGTCAGAACTAGTGGACTATCCAGAACCCGGTCAGAACTAGTGGACTATCCAGAACCCCAGTCAGAACTAGTGGACCAGAACCCAGTCAGAACTAGTGGACTATCCAGAACCCCGGTCAGAACTAGTGGACTATCCAGAACCCCGGTCAGAACTAGTGGACTATCCAGAACCCGGTCAGAACTAGTGGACTATCCAGAACCCCGGTCAGAACTAGTGGACTATCCAGAGCCCCGGTCAGAACTAGTGGACTATCCAGAACCCCGGTCAGAACTAGTGGACTACCCAGAACCCCGGTCAGAACTAGTGGACTATCCAGAACCCCGGTCAGAACTAGTGGACTATCCAGAGCCCCGGTCAGAACTAGTGGACTATCCAGAACCCCAGTCAGAACTAGTGGACTATCCAGAACCCCGGTCAGAACTAGTGGACTATCCAGAACCCTAGTCAGAACTAGTGGACTATACAGAACCCCGGTCAGAACTAGTGGACTATCCAGAACCCCGGTCAGAACTAGTGGACTATCCAGAACCCCGGTCAGAACTAGTGGACTATCCAGAACCCCGGTCAGAACTAGTGGACTATGTCCAGAACCCCGGTCAGAACTAGTGGACTATCCAGAAACCCCCAGGTCAGAACTAGTGGACTATCCAGAACCCCGGTCAGAACTAGTGGACTATCCAGAACCCTGGTCAGAACTAGTGGACTACCCAGAACCCCGGTCAGAACTAGTGGACTATCCAGAACCCGGTCAGAACTAATGGACTATCCAGAACCCTAGGTCAGAACTAGTGGACTATCCAGAGCCCCGGTCAGAACTAATGGACTATCCAGAGCCCCGGTCAGAACTAATGGACTACCCAGAGCCCGGTCAGAACTAGATGGACTATCCAGAGCCCGGTCAGAACTAATGGACTATCCAGAACCCCTGTCAGAACTAATGGACTATCCAGAGCCCCGGTCAGAACTAGTGGACTATCCAGAACCCCGGTCAGAACTAATGGACTATCCAGAACCCCCGGGCAGAACTAGTGGACTATCCAGAACCCCGGTCAGAACTGGACTATGGGACTATCCAGAGCCCCGGTCAGAACTAGTGGACTATCCAGAGCCAGTCAGAACTAGTGGACTATCCAGAGCCCCGGTCAGAACTAGTGGACTACCCAGAACCCCGGTCAGAACTAGTGGACTATCCAGAGCCGCAGTCAGAACTAGTGGACTATCCAGAGCCTCGGTCAGAACTAGTGGACTATCCAGAACCCTGGTCAGAACTAGTGGACTACCCAGAGCCCCGGTCAGAACTAGTGGACTATCCAGAACCCCGGTCAGAACTAGTGGACTACCCAGAGCCCCGATCAGAACTAGTGGACTACCCAGAGCCCCGGTCAGAACTAGTGGACTATCCAGAACCCCGGTCAGAACTAGTGGACTACCCAGAGCCCCGGTCAGAACTAGTGGACTATCCAGAACCCCGGTCAGAACTAGTGGACTACCCAGAGCCCCGGTCAGAACTAGTGGACTATCCAGAACCCCGGTCAGAACTATTGGACTATGTATTATTAACGTACCATTTGGGATGCAGACTGGTTCATGTCAAGTTAGACAGATAATATGATTTATTCTTTGTCTCATGAAGGATGAACAAGTGATGATGCAATGTAATATTATGTTATGTCACCAATCACCTTTAACCACCTGTGATTCAGTTCAGTTGTTGAATAAACAATGTCCATCTCAGGTTGACAGAACAGCTGTTGGCTCTTTGCTCTGATTCAATAGGGCTGCACATCGACAGTATAGAAGACACATCTCGCTCCATCTCTGGCATTACCACACTGTTATCAAAGAGAAGTTTAATCTAGTGTTGTCTTTAGAGCTTGTCCTAAACATATTGTAACAGATCCATTAGATGGGAGTCCCTCTTTTAAGTGTTTGACCCTGTGAAATGTCGATATCTTTGTCAAAGCACAGTGAAGTGTGGAGGGGCTCTTGCGGTTTTGATGGAGTTTTGGTTTCTCTACTGCAAGTCTTAACGTCTAACCTTGAAATGAACTCAGCTCATCAGTCACTCTCTTTGGAAGGTTACCAACTTACATATGAGAATGAAAAATAGTCAAGATAGTTTGGTCATTTAGTCTGAAATGTTTCCCTGTCTGGAGACTTCCTCCCAGTGATGAAGGATACCACTTTTCCATGCAGGGCTGACAGGGAGCAGGTTAAATACCTGTGTTGTTATTTCTGGAGAGCCAAGCCGCTTGGAAAAAGTGAACTGAGATGATAAATCTCCCGGCCTCCTTTCTCTGCCCCTCCTCTCCTCCTCCTCCTCTCTTTCAAACCAGCCTCTCTGAGAATGTATAAATCACCACGGCCTGCTGAGACCTCTACCGTTATCTTCATCTCAGTCTGGAGACTCATTCTACTGTTTCCCCAGTCTGGAGACTCATTCTACTGTTTCCCCCAGTCTGGAGACTCATTCTGTTTCCCCAGTCTGGAGACTCATTCTACTGTTTCCCCAGTCTGGAGACTCATTCCTGTTTCCAGTCTGGAGACTCATTCTACTGTTTCCCCTCAGTCTGGAGACTCATTCTACTGTTTCCCCAGTCTGGAGACTCATTCTACTGTTTCCCCAGTCTGGAGACTCATACTACTGTTTCCCCAGTCTGGAGACTCATTCTACTGTTTCCCCAGTCTGGAGACTCATTCTACTGTTTCCCCAGTCTGGAGACTCATTCTACTGTTTCCTGGAGACTCAGTCTGGAGACTCATTCTACTGTTTCCCCAGTCTGGAGACTCATTCTACTGTTTCCCCAGTCTGGAGACTCATTCTACTGTTTCCCCAGTCTGGAGACTCATTCTGTTTCCCCAGTCTGGAGACTCATTCTACTGTTTCCCAGTCTGGAGACTCATTCAACTGTTTCCCCAGTCTGGAGACTCATTCCCCAGTCTGGAGACTCATTCTACTGTTTCCCCAGTCTGGAGACTCATTCTACTGTTTCCCCAGTCTGGAGACTCATTCTACTGTTTCCCCAGTCTGGAGACTCATTCTACTGTTTCCCCAGTCTGGAGACTCATTCTGTTTCCCCAGTCTGGAGACTCATTCAGCTGTTTTCCCAGTCTGGAGACTCATTCTACTGTTTCCCAGTCTGGAGACTCATTCTACTGTTTCCCAGTCTGGAGACTCATTCTACTGTTTCCCCAGTCTGGAGACTCATTCTACTGTTTCCCAGTCTGGAGACTCATTCTACTGTTTCCCCTTGCTGTTTCCCCAGTCTGGAGACTCATTCTACTGTTTCCCCAGTCTGGAGACTCATTCTAGTCTGTTTCCCCAGTCTGGAGACTCATTCTACTGTTTCCCCAGTCTGGAGACTCATTCTACTGTTTCCCCAGTCTGGAGACTCATTCTAGTCTGGAGACTCATTCCTGTTTCCCCAGTCTGGAGACTCATTCTACTGTTTCCCTGGAGACTCATTCAGCTGTTTCTCTGGAGACTCATTCTACTGTTTCCCCAGTCTGGAGACTCATTCTACTGTTTCCCCAGTCTGGAGACTCATTCAGCTGTTTCCCCAGTCTGGAGACTCATTCCTGTTTCCAGTCTGGAGACTCATTCTACTGTTTCCCCAGTCTGGAGACTCATTCTACTGTTTCCAGTCTGGAGACTCATTACTGTTTCCCCAGTCTGGAGACTCATTCTACTGTTTCCCCAGTCTGGAGACTCATTCTACTGTTTCCCCAGTCTGGAGACTCATTCTACTGTTTCCCCAGTCTGGAGACTCATTCTACTGTTTCCCCAGTCTGGAGACTCATTCTACTGTTTCCCCAGTCTGGAGACTCATTCTACTGTTTCCCCAGTCTGGAGACTCATTCTACTGTTTCCCCAGTCTGGAGACTCATTCTACCCCAGTCTGTTTTCTACTGTTTCCCCAGTCTGGAGACTCATTCTACTGTTTCCCCAGTCTGGAGACTCATTCTGTTTCCCCAGTCTGGAGACTTTCCTGTTTCCCCAGTCTGGAGACTCATTCATGTTTCCCCAGTCTGGAGACTGTTGTTTCCCCAGTCTGGAGACTCATTCTACTGTTTCCCCAGTCTGGAGACTCATTCTACTGTTTCCCCAGTCTGGAGACTCATTCTACTGTTTCCCCAGTCTGGAGACTCATTCTACTGTTTCCCCAGTCTGGAGACTCATTCTACTGTTTCCCCAGTCTGTTTTCCTGTTTCCAGTCTGGAGACTCATTCTACTGTTTCCCAGTCTGGAGACTCATTCTACTGTCTGGAGACTCATTCTACTGTTTCCCCAGTCTGGAGACTCATTCTACTGTTTCCCCAGTCTGGAGACTCATTCTACTGTTTCTCTGGAGACTCATTCTACTGTTTCCCCAGTCTGGAGACTCATTCTACTGTTTCCCCAGTCTGGAGACTCATTCTACTGTTTCCCCAGTCTGGAGACTGTTTCTACTGTTTCCCAGTCTGGAGACTCATTCTACTGTTTCCCCAGTCTGGAGACTCATTCTACTGTTTCCCCAGTCTGGAGACTCTGTTTCCCCAGTCTGGAGACTCATTCTCTGGAGACTGTTTCCCCAGTCTGGAGACTCATTCTACTGTTTCCCCAGTCTGGAGACTCATTCTACTGTTTCCCCAGTCTGGAGACTCATTCTACTGTTTCCCCAGTCTGGAGACTCATTCTACTGTTTCCCCAGTCTGGAGACTCATTCTACTGTTTCCACAGTCTGGAGACTCATTCTACTGTTTCCCCAGTCTGGAGACTCATTCTACTGTTTCTCTGGAGACTCATTCTACTGTTTCCCCAGTCTGGAGACTCATTCTACTGTTTCCCCAGTCTGGAGACTCATTCTACTGTTTCCCCAGTCTGGAGACTCATTCCTGTTTCCCCAGTCTGGAGACTCATTCTACTGTTTCCCCAGTCTGGAGACTCATTCTACTGTTTCCCCAGTCTGGAGACTCATTCTACTGTTTCCCCAGTCTGGAGACTCATTCTAGACTGTTTCCCAGTCTGGAGACTCATTCTACTGTTTCCCCAGTCTGTTTCCCCAGTCTGGAGACTCATTCTACTGTTTCCCCAGTCTGGAGACTCATTCTACTGTTTCCCAGTCTGGAGACTCATTCTACTGTTTCCCCAGTCTGGAGACTCATTCTACTGTTTCCCAGTCTGGAGACTCATTCTACTGTTTCCCCAGTCTGGAGACTCATTCTACTGTTTCCCCAGTCTGGAGACTCATTCTACTGTTTCCCCAGTCTGGAGACTCATTCTACTGTTTCCCCAGTCTGGAGACTCATTCTACTGTTTCCCCAGTCTGGAGACTCATTCTACTGTTTCCCCAGTCTGGAGACTCATTCTACTGTTTCCCCAGTCTGGAGACTCATTCAGCTGTTTCTGGAGACTCATTCTACTGTTTCCCCAGTCTGGAGACTCATTCTACTGTTTCCCAGTCTGGAGACTCATTCTACTGTTTCCCAGTCTGGAGACTCATTCTACTGTTTCCCCAGTCTGGAGACTCATTCTACTGTTTCCCCAGTCTGGAGACTCATTCTACTGTTTCCCCAGTCTGGAGACTCATTCTACTGTTTCCCCAGTCTGGAGACTCATTCTACTGTTTCCCAGTCTGGAGACTCATTCTACTGTTTCCCCAGTCTGGAGACTCATTCTACTGTTTCCCCAGTCTGGAGACTCATTCCCCAGTCTGGAGACTCATTCTACTGTTTCCCCAGTCTGGAGACTCATTCTACTGTTTCCCCAGTCTGGAGACTCATTCTACTGTTTCCCCAGTCTGGAGACTCATTCTACTGTTTCCCCAGTCTGGAGACTTGTTCTACTGTTTCTCCAGTAGAATGGTCTGGATACCTGTTTCCCCAGGGAGAATTCGATCTGGAGACTCATTCTACTGTTTCCCCAATGCATCGTGCCAGGTTTAAAGTATGGTGGAGGAGGAATAATGGTCCGGGGCTGTTTTTCATGGTTCAGGCCCCTTAGTTCCAGTGAAGGGAAATCTACTGTTTCCCCACTGCTACAGCATACAATGACATTCTAGACGATTCTGTGTTTCCACCTTTAAGGCAACCATTTGGGGAAATTCTACTGTTTCCCCAGTCCTCATCTCCTATTTCAGCATGAACATGTGCACAAAGCTGTTTCCCCAGTCTGTCCATACAGAAATGGCTTGTCAAGATCAGTGTGGAAGAACTTGACCATCCTGAACAGAGCTCCGACTTCAACCCCAATCGAACACCTTTGGGATGAATTGGAGGTTTTTATAGTAGCAATGTTCCAGCATCTAGTGGAAAGCTTTCCCAGAAGAGTGGAGGCTGTTATAGCAGCAATGTTCCAACATCTAGTGGAAAGCCTTCCCAGAAGAGTGGAGGCTGTTATAGCAGCAATGTTCCAACATCTAGTGGAAAGCCTTCCCAGAAGAGTGGAGGCTGTTATAGCAGCAATGTTCCAACATCTTGTAGAAAGCCTTCCCAGAAGAGTGGAGGCTGTTATAGCAGCAACGTTCCAACATCTAGTGGAAAGCCTTCCCAGAAGAGTGGAGGCTATTATCGAGCAATGTACCAACATCTAGTGGAAAACCTTCCCAGAAGAGTGGAGGCTGTTATAGCAGCAATGTTCCAACATCTAGTGGAAAGCCTTCCCAGAAGAGTGGAGGCTGTTATAGCAGCAATGTTCCAACATCTTGTAGAAAGCCTTCCCAGAAGAGTGGAGGCTGTTATAGCAGCAACGTTCCAACATCTAGTGGAAAGCCTTCCCAGAAGAGTGGAGGCTATTATCGAGCAATGTACCAACATCTAGTGGAAAACCTTCCCAGAAGAGTGGAGGCTGTTAAAGCAGCAAAGTTCCAACATCTAGTGGAAAGCCTTCCCAGAAGAGTGGAGGCAGTCTTAGCAGCAAAAGGGCTGGGACCAACTCCATATTAATGCCTTCCCAGAAGAGTGGAGGCTGTCTTAGCAGCAAAAGGGCTGGGACCAACTCCATATTAATGCCTTCCCAGAAGAGTGGAGGCTGTCTTAGCAGCAAAAGGGCTGGGACCAACTCCATATTAATGCCTTCCCAGGAGTGTGGAGGCTGTTGTAGCAGCAAAGGGGTAGCCAACTCCATATTAATGCCCATGATTTTGGAATGAGAGCGGGTGTCCACGTACTTTCGGGTTCATGTGTTGTATCTTTATAGTTAGCTTGGAGCCCTTCTCTCTGCTCTATCACAAGACCTGTGTATTATCATTACTAAATGCTATAAATTCCTCTGGTAGATCAGTAATGAGCTCAGGATTACTCCTGACTGACTTGACTACAGCAGAGGGAAGAGAGGTGAGCTGTTTCCTCTGGTTATTGAGGAGAGTGAGTTCCTCTGGTTATTGATGGAAGATAGTTTCTGTATATTGTTTCAGTCGTACAGGAACCTCCCCGTCACTGCCAGAGAGTGAGATTAGCAGGCGTCTGAAGAGAGCAGATTGATGAGGTGGATCTGTAGTGTCAGCTATGAGGCGGTACACACTGGCCTACACAGGCATATAGTACTGAGCTGAGCAGGCTGTTCCCCCCCTCATAGAAGAGCAGGAATAATGAGGCTCTTAACCAGAGTTGTTCATTGTTTCTGTCATATTACACTGGCCTTGTTTCTCCCGGACAGATCTATATCTCCCTTTTTAATTCAGTGACTTTGATACAGACTAAAAGCCTTCTCTCTAATAACATGCCAATTACAATGAAGACTTTACTTAGAATAAATATGAATATAATGCATTCACGTATTGGTTTAAACACAGAGATGCCGGCCTCCCCTGACACCATTGATTATTAATTGGTGCCCGGCCTTAAAGGCCAATTAAGTGAAGCTATTACAGATCTTCCGAGACGTTAATGTCCATATGTCAAAGACATTGGGTGCTTCTTACCTCCATAGCTTTAGATCAAGTAGAAACCAGACAGAGATTCCCTGACATAATGTATTCGATGTTTACAACGTTGGCATGCCTGGATCCAAAAACACTTTAGGATTTCTGAAATTGATGGTAGCCAGCAGTAGTTAGGCGGAGATGTTTGTGGTATGCATAGTAATTACCTGGTGCAATCTATCAGAGTACTGCACTTGATGATGCACAGATATTTGCATTTGTAATTTGGATGGATATATTTCCTGACATCAATACAGTAATCAATCCTCACTTTCTCAATGTATTAATGCACCTGCTCCCTGCAGCTTGTCCTGCTACAGAACCCTATGTGTTCTATACATGCATCAGGATTTAATCTGACTGTAGATAATTCATTCACAAACAAAGCAAAGTGCATGAATTGGCTACTTAATGTAATGAACATTACATACAGTCTCCACTGTCTCCTGTATGGTATTACTGCCCTTCATTAACATTACATACAGGGGGCCATACGGAGGGTTGACTCACTGTCTCCAGGATGGTATTACTGCCCTTCATTAACATTACATACAGGGGGCCATACGGAGGGTTGACTCACTGTCTCCAGGATGGTATTACTGCCCTTCATTAACATTACATACAGGGGGCCATACGGAGGGTTGACTCACTGTCTCCAGGATGGTATTACTGCCCTTCATTAACATTAACATTACATACAGGGGGGCCATACGGAGGGTTGACTCACTGTCTCCAGGATGGTATTACTGCCCTTCATTAACATTACATACAGGGGGCCATATGACTCACTGTCTCCAGGATGGTATTACTGCCCTTCATTAACATTACATACAGGGGGCCATACGGAGGGCTGACTCACTGTCTCCAGGATGGTATTACTGCCCTTCATTAACATTACATACAGGGGGCCATACGGAGGGCTGACTCACTGTCTCCAGGATGGTATTACTGCCCTTCATTAACATTACATACAGGGGGCCATACGGAGGGACTCACTGACTCACTGTCTCCAGGATGGTATTACTGCCCATTCATTAACATTACATACAGGGGGCCATAGGGCTGGAGGGGTATTACTGACTTACACTGTCTCCAGGATGGTATTACTGCCCATTAACATTAACATTACAGGATGGTACATTAACATTACATACAGGGGGCCATACGGAGGGTTGACTCACATGTCTCCAGGGATGGTATTACTGCCCTTCATTAACATTACATACAGGGCCATCTCCAGGATGGTATTACTGCCCTTCATTAACATTACATACAGGGGGCCATACGGAGGGTTGACTCACTGTCTCCAGGATGGTATTACTGCCCTTCATTAACATTACATACAGGGGGCCATACGGAGGATGGTTGACTCACTGTCTCCAGGATGGTATTACTGCCCTTCATTAACATTACATACAGGGGGCCATACGGAGGGTTGACTCACTGTCTCCAGGATGGTATTACTGCCCTTCATTAACATTACATACAGGGGGCCATACGGAGGATGGTATTACTGATTAACATTACACTGTCTCCAGGATGGTATTACTGCCCTACATTAACATTACATACAGGGGGCCATACGGAGGGCTGACTCACTGTCTCCAGGATGGTATTACTGCCCTTCATTAACATTACATACAGGGGGCCATACGGAGGGCTGACTCACTGTCTCCAGGATGGTATTAACATTACATACAGGGGCCCTGACTCATTAACATTACATTACAGGGGGCCATACGGAGGGCTGACTCACTGTCTCCAGGATGGTATTACTGCCCTACATTAACATTACATACAGGGGGCCATACGGAGGGCTGACTCACTGTCAGCTGGTATTACTGCCCTTCATTAAAATTACATACAGGGGGCCATACGGGAGGGTGAGCTTAACATTACATACAGGGGGCCATACGGAGGGTGACTCACTGTCTCATTTTTAACATTACATACAGGGGGCCATACGGAGGGCTGACATTTAAGTCATTTAGCAGACGCTCTTATCCAGAGCGACTTACAAATTGTTGCTGCTCAGGATATGATTGGTCAAATCTTGATATTTTCAGTTCTCCATGCGAGAATTAAAACTGTCTGTAAAGGTACAGTCTTTTGGGCCATTGCCTCTAGAGATGTTTACCTCCAGTTCTGCAGGTAGCAGCGGTTCTATAGCAGCTGGACCAGAGACAAACCCAGTGTTTATTTTTGGATCACTCTCCCCTTACAATGAAGCTACTTATACCAAATACACAGCCTATTTATCGTCCTTGGTTAGTAGACCGACACAGGACCCAGATAGAGACACAGGACCCAGATAGAGACACAGGACCCAGATAGAGACACAGGACCCAGATAGAGACACAGACCCAGATGCAGAAACAGGACCCAGATAGAGACACAGGACCCAGATAGAGACACAGGACCCAGATGCAGACACAGACCCAGATGCAGAAACAGGACCCAGATAGAGACACAGACCCAGATAGAGACACAGGACCCAGATAGAGACACAGGACCCAGATAGAGACACAGGACCCAGATGTAGACACAGGACCCAGATAGAGACACAGGACCCAGATGCAGACACAGGACCCAGATAGAGACACAGGACCCAGATAGAGACACAGGACCCAGATAGAGACACAGGACCCAGATGCAGACACAGGACCCAGATAGAGACACAGGACCCAGATAGAGACACAGGACCCAGATGCAGACACAGGACCCAGATAGAGACACAGGACCCAGATGCAGACACAGGACCCAGATAGAGACACAGGACCCAGATGCAGACACAGGACCCAGATAGAGACACAGGACCCAGATGCAGACACAGGACCCAGATAGAGACACAGGACCCAGATGCAGACAAAGGACCCAGATAGAGACACAGGACCCAGATGCAAAAACAGCACCCAGATGCAGACACAGGACCCAGATAGAGACACAGGACCCAGATGCAGAAACAGGACCCAGATAGAGACACAGGACCCAGATGCAGACACAGGACCCAGATAGAGACACAGGACCCAGATGCAGACAGAGGACCCAGATGCAGACACAGAGCCAGATGCAGAAACAGGACCCAGATGCAGACACAGGACCCAGATGCAGACACAGGACCCAGATGCAGACAGAGGACCCAGATAGAGACACAGGATCCAGATAGAGACACAGGACCCAGATGCAGACAATGGACCCAGATGCAGACACAGGACCCAGATGCAGACACAGGACCCAGATGCAGACAGAGGACCCATATGCAGACCCAGGACCCAGATGCAGACACAGGACCCAGATGCACACACAGGACCCAGATGCAGACACAGGACCCAGATGCACACACAGGACCCAGATGCAGACACAGGACCCAGATGCACACACAGGACCCAGATAGAGACACAGGACCCAGATAGAGACACAGGACCCAGATGCAGATCCAGCACCCAGATGCAGACACAGACCCAGATGCAGACACAGGACCCAGATAGAGACACAGACCCAGATGCAGACAGAGGACCCATATGCAGACCCAGGACCCAGATGCAGACACAGGACCCAGATGCACACACAGGACCCAGATGCAGACACAGGACCCAGATGCAGACACAGGACCCAGATGCAGACACAGGACCCAGATAGAGACACAGGACCCAGATAGAGACACAGACCCAGATGCAGAACAGGACCCAGATGCAGACACAGGACCCAGATGCAGACACAGGACCCAGATGCAGACACAGGACCCAGATGCAGACAGAGGACCCAGATGCAGAAACAGGACCCAGATGCAGACAGAGGACCCATATGCAGACACAGACCCAGATGCAGACACAGGACCCAGATGCAGACACAGACCCAGATGCAGACCAGGACCCAGATGCAGACACAGGACCCAGATGCAGACCCAGGACCCAGATGCAGACCCAGGACCCAGATGCAGACCCAGGACCCAGATGCAGACCCAGGACACAGGACCCAGATGCAGACCCAGGACCCAGGACCCAGATGGTTTGAGCTCTGGTATTTGTTATAATCCTAGGGATTGACAGAAGGCAGGTTGGGTCCAAAACGGTACAGGGTAGCAGGCAGAGTGGGCAGGCTGGCAGAGTGGGCAGGCTGGCAGAGTGGGCAGGCAGGCAGAGTGGTCAGGCAGGCAGAGTGGTCAGGCAGGCAGAGTCGGCAGGCTGGCAGAGTGGTCAGGCAGGCTCAAGGTCAGGGACAGGCAGAGTGGGCAGGCTGGCAGAGTGGTCAGGGGCAGGCAGAGTGGTCAGGCTGGCAGAGTGGGCAGGCAGGCAGAGTGGACAGGTAGGCAGAGTGGTCAGGGGCAGGCAGAGTGGGCAGGCTGGCAGAGTGGTCAGGCAGGCTCAAGGTCAGGGGCAGGCAGAGTGGGCAGGATGGCAGAGTGGTCAGGGGCAGGCAGAGTGGTCAGGCTGGCAGAGTGGGCAGGCAGGCAGAGTGGGCAGGCTGGCAGAGTGGTCAGGGGCAGGCAGAGTGGTCAGGCTGGCAGAGTGGGCAGGCAGGCAGAGTGGACAGGTAGGCAGAGTGGTCAGGGGCAGGCAGAGTGGGCAGGCTGGCAGAGTGGTCAGGCAGGCTCAAGGTCAGGGGCAGGCAGAGTGGGCAGGATGGCAGAGTGGTCAGGGGCAGGCAGAGTGGTCAGGCTGGCAGAGTGGGCAGGCAGGCAGAGTGGGCAGGCTGGCAGAGTGGTCAGGGGCAGGCAGAGTGGTCAGGCTGGCAGAGTGGGCAGGCAGGCAGAGTGGGCAGGCTGGCAGAGTGGTCAGGGGCAGGCAGAGTGGGCAGGCTGGCAGAGTGGTCAGGCAGGCTCAAGGTCAGGGGCAGGCAGAGTGGTCAGGGGCAGGCAGAGTGGGCAGGCTGGCAGAGTGGTCAGGCAGGCTCAAGGTCAGGGGCAGGCAGAGTGGTCAGGCAGGCTCAAGGTCAGGGGCAGGCAGAGTGGGCAGGCTGGCAGAGTGGTCAGGGGCAGGCAGAGTGGTCAGGCAGGCTCAAGGTCAGGGGCAGGCAGAGTGGTCAGGCAGGCTCAAGGTCAGGGGCAGGCAGAGTGGTCAGGCAGGCTCAAGGTCAGGGGCAGGCAGAGTGGTCAGGGGCAGGCAGAGTGGTCAGGCAGGCTCAAGGTCAGGGGCAGGCAGAGTGGTCAGGCAGGCAGAGTGGTCAGGAGCAGGCAGAGTGGTCAGGCTGGCTCAAGGTCAGGGGCAGGCAGAGTGGTCAGGCAGGCTCAATGTCAGGGGCAGGCAGAGTGGTCAGGCAGGCTCAAGGTCAGGGGCAGGCAGAGTGGTCAGGCAGGCTCAAGGTCAGGGGCAGGCAGAGTGGTCAGGCAGGCTCAAGGTCAGGGGCAGGCAGAGTGGTCAGGCAGGCTCAAGGTCAGGGGCAGGCAGAGTGGTCAGGCAGGCTCAAGGTCAGGGGCAGGCAGAGTGGTCAGGCAGGCTCAAGGTCAGGGGCAGGCAGAGTGGTCAGGCAGGCTCAAGGTCAGGGGCAGGCAGAGTGGTCAGGCAGGCTCAAGGTCAGGGGCAGGCAGAGTGGGCAGGCTGGCAGAGTGGTCAGGGGCAGGCAGAGTGGTCAGGCAGGCTCAAGGTCAGGGGCAGGCAGAGTGGTCAGGCAGGCTCAAGGTCAGGGGCAGGCAGAGTGGTCAGGCAGGCTCAAGGTCAGGGGCAGGCAGAGTGGTCAGGCAGGCTCAAGGTCAGGGGCAGGCAGAGTGGTCAGGCAGGCTCAAGGTCAGGGGCAGGCAGAGTGGTCAGGCAGGCTCAAGGTCAGGGGCAGGCAGAGTGGTCAGGCAGGCTCAAGGTCAGGGGCAGGCAGAGTGGTCAGGCAGGCTCAAGGTCAGGGGCAGGCAGAGTGGTCAGGCAGGCTCAAGGTCAGGGGCAGGCAGAGTGGTCAGGCAGGCTCAAGGTCAGGGGCAGGCAGAGTGGTCAGGCAGGCTCAAGGTCAGGGGCAGGCAGAGTGGTCAGGCAGGCTCAAGGTCAGGGGCAGGCAGAGTGGTCAGGCAGGCTCAAGGTCAGGGGCAGGCAGAGTGGTCAGGCAGGCTCAAGGTCAGGGGCAGGCAGAGTGGGCAGGCTGGCAGAGTGGTCAGGGGCAGGCAGAGTGGTCAGGCAGGCTCAAGGTCAGGGGCAGGCAGAGTGGTCAGGCAGGCTCAAGGTCAGGGGCAGGCAGAGTGGTCAGGCAGGCTCAAGGTCAGGGGCAGGCAGAGTGGTCAGGCAGGCTCAAGGTCAGGGGCAGGCAGAGTGGTCAGGCAGGCTCAAGGTCAGGGGCAGGCAGAGTGGTCAGGCAGGCTCAAGGTCAGGGGCAGGCAGAGTGGTCAGGCAGGCTCAAGGTCAGGGGCAGGCAGAGTGGTCAGGCAGGCTCAAGGTCAGGGGCAGGCAGAGTGGTCAGGCAGGCTCAAGGTCAGGGGCAGGCAGAGTGGTCAGGCAGGCTCAAGGTCAGGGGCAGGCAGAGTGGTCAGGCAGGCTCAAGGTCAGGGGCAGGCAGAGTGGTCAGGCAGGCTCAAGGTCAGGGGCAGGCAGAGTGGTCAGGCAGGCTCAAGGTCAGGGGCAGGCAGAGTGGTCAGGCAGGCTCAAGGTCAGGGGCAGGCAGAGTGGTCAGGCAGGCTCAAGGTCAGGGGCAGGCAGAGTGGTCAGGCAGGCTCAAGGTCAGGGGCAGGCAGAGTGGTCAGGCAGGCTCAAGGTCAGGGGCAGGCAGAGTGGTCAGGCAGGCTCAAGGTCAGGGGCAGGCAGAGTGGTCAGGCAGGCTCAAGGTCAGGGGCAGGCAGAGTGGTCAGGCAGGCTCAAGGTCAGGGGCAGGCAGAGTGGTCAGGCAGGCTCAAGGTCAGGGGCAGGCAGAGTGGTCAGGCAGGCTCAAGGTCAGGGGCAGGCAGAGTGGTCAGGCAGGCTCAAGGTCAGGGGCAGGCAGAGTGGTCAGGCAGGCTCAAGGTCAGGGGCAGGCAGAGTGGTCAGGCAGGCTCAAGGTCAGGGACAGGCAGAGCTCAGAGTCAGGACTGGCAAGTGTCAAAAGCAGGAGGACGAGAAAAAGAGAGACTGGGGAAAAACAGGAGATGAGATAAAAACCGCTGATTGACTTGACAAATAAGACGAACAGGCACAGACACACAGAATACACAGGTATAAATACCCCGGGGATAAGTTGGGAAGATGGACGCAACATGGAGTGGGGTGGAGCCAAGCACAAGGCCAGATGAAACAGACCAGGTTGGGACAGTTAGGGTTATGAAGCTTATGAAGTTCAACCAATTTGGCAGGGCTTGAATATATATGTTTTAAGAATAATGGGTATATGTTGCACAATCCAGGTGTGGAAAGCTCTTAGAGATTTACCCAGAAAGGGCGTAGTCACTGCCAATCTAGAGTTGATCTAGGGTTGATCTGGGGCTGTGCTAGGGTTGATATAGGGCTTTTATTAGTGCCTTATGTTGTGATCTAGGGCTGATCTAGGGCTAATCTAGGGCTGTTATTAGTGCATTATGTTGTGATCTAGGATTGATCTGGGGCTGTTCTAGGGATGATCTAGGGCTTTTATTAGTGCATTATGTTGTGATCTAGGGCTGATCTAGGGCTAATCTAGGGCTTTTATTAGTGCATTATGTTGTGATCTAGGGTTGATCTAGGGTTGATCTAGAGTTGATCTAGAGTTGATCTAGGGCTTTTATTAGTGCTTAATGTTGTGATCTAGGGTTGATCTAGTGCTTTTATTAGTGCTTAATGTTGTGATCTAGGGCTGATCTAGCGCTGATCTAGAGCTATTATTAGTGCTTTATGTCATTTTAGAGCTGATCTAGAGTTGATACAGAGTTGATCTAGGGCTATTATTAGTGCTTTATGCTGTGATCTAGGGCTGTTCTAGGGTTGATCTAGGGCTATTAGTGCTTTATGTTGTGATCTAGGGCTGATCTAGGGCTACTATTAGTACTGCATGTTGTGATCTAGGGCTGATCTAGGGCTGATCTAGTTCATTATTAGTTATTTATGTTGTGATCTAGGACTGACCTAGAGCTGATCTAGGGCTGATCTAGAGCTGATCTAGAACTGATCTAGGGCTTTTATTAGAGCTTTATGTTTTGATTTAGGGCTGATCTAGAGTTGATCATAGTCTATTATTAGTGATTTATGTTGTGATCTAAGGCTGATATAGAGTTGATCTAGGGCTATTATTAGTGCTTTATGTTGTGATCTAGGGTTGATCTAGGGCTGATCTAGATCATTATTAATTATTTATGTTGTGATCTACGGCTGATCTAGAGCTGATCTAGGACTGATCTAGAGCTGATCTAGGGCTGATCAAGGGATGATCTAGGGCTGATCTAGAGCTTTTATTAGTGCATTATGTTTTGATCTAGTGTTGATCTAGGGCTTTTATTAGTGCATTATGTTGTTATCTAGGGTTGATCTCGGGCTGATCTAGAGTTGATCTAGGGCTTTTACTAGTGCATTATGTTGTGATCTAGGGTTGATCTAGGGCTTTTATTAGTGCTTAATGTTGTGATCTAGGGTTGATCTAGGGCTGATCACGAGCTATTATTAGTGCTTTATGTCATTTTAGAGCTGATCTAGAGTTGATCCAGAGTTCATCTAGGGCTATTATTAGTGCTTTGTGCTGTGATCTAGGGCTGATCTTGGGCTACTATTAGTGCTTTATGTTGTGATCTAGGGCTGATCTAGAGTTGATCTAGGGCTGATTTAGAACTATTATTAGTGCTTTATGTTGTGATCTAGGGCTGATCTAGGGCTGATCTAGGGCTGATCTAGAGCTGATCTAGAGCTGATCTAGGGCTGATCTAGGGCTGATCTAGGGCTGATCTAGAGCTGATCTAGGGCTGATCTAGGGCTGATCTAGGGCTGATCTAGGGCTGATCTAGGGCTGATCTAGGGCTGATCTAGAGCTGATCTAGGGCTGATCTAGGGCTGATCTAGGGCTGATCTAGGGCTTTTACTAGTGATTCACTTTGTGATGTACAGCTGATCTAGGGCTTATTTAGGGCTGATCAAAATCTGATCTCGACCTTATCAATGGCTGATCCAGGGATGATCTCGGGAAGATCTAGAGCTATTAGTAGTGCTTTTTGTTGTGATCTAGGGCTGATCTAGAGTTTATCTCAGGCTGATCTCGAGCTGATCTAGGTCTGGTATAGGGCTTTTATTAGACCTTTATGTTTTGATCTAGGGCTGATCTGGAGATGATCAAAGGCTATTATTAGTGATTTATGTTGTGATCTAAGGCTGATATAGATCTAGGGCTATTATTTGTGATATATGTTGTAATATAGAGCTGATCTAGGGCTGTTCGGCTGATCTAGAGCTGATTTAGGGCTATTAGTAGGGATTTATCTTGTGATATAGGGCTGATCTAGGGCTATTAGTAGTGATTTATGTTGTGGTCTAGGACTGATCGAGGGATGATCTAGGGCAGTAAGGATTAGTGATGAAGACATCCAAGCAACCTCTATAGTCTGTTACCCTTCTCACCTCTATAGTCTGTTACCCTACTCACCTCTATAGTCTGTAGTCTGTTACCCTACTCACCTCTATAGTCTGTTACCCTACTCAACTCTACATTCTGTAGTCTGTTACCCTACTCACCTCTATAGTCTGTTACCCTGCTCACCTCTATAGTCTGTAGTCTGTTACCCTACTCACCTCTATAGTCTGTTACCCTTCTCACCTCTATAGTCTGTAGTCTGTTACCCTACTCACCTCTATAGTCTGTTACCCTACTCAACTCTACATTCTGTAGTCTGTTACCCTACTCACCTCTATAGTCTGTTACCCTGCTCACCTCTATAGTCTGTAGTCTGTTACCCTGCTCACCTCTATAGTCTATAGTCTGTTACCCTGCTCACCTCTATAGTCTGTTATCCTGCTCACCTCTATAGTCTATTACCCTACTCACCTCTATAGTCTGTTACCCTACTCACCTCTATAGTCTGTAGTCTGTTACCCTGCTCACCTCTACAGTCTGTTACCCTACTCACCTCTATAGTCTGTTACCCTACTCACCTCTATAGTCTGTAGTCTGTTACTCTACTCACCTCTATAGGCTGTTACCCTACTCACCTCTATTGTCTATAGTCTGTTACCCTACTCACCTCTATTGTCTATAGTCTGTTACCCTACTCACCTCTATAGGCTGTTACCCTACTCACCTCTATTGTCTATAGTCTGTTACCCTACTCACCTCTATAGTCTGTTACCCTACTCACCTCTATAGTCTGTTACCCTACTCACTTCTATAGTCTGTAGTCTGTTACCCTGCTCACCTCTATAGTCTGTTACCCTACTCACCTCTATAGTCTGTTACCCTACTCACCTCTATAGTCTGTTACCCTGCTCACCTCTATAGTCTGTTACCCTTCTCACCTCTATAGTCTGTAGTCTGTTACCCTTCTCACCTCTATAGTCTGTTACCCTTCTCACCTCTATAGTCTGTAGTCTGTTACCCTTCTCACCTCTATAGTCTGTTACCCTGCTCACCTCTATAGTCTGTTACCCTTCTCACCTCTATAGTCTGTTACCCTTCTCACCTCTATAGTCTGTAGTCTGTTACCCTACTCACCTCTATAGTCTGTTACCCTACTCAACTCTACATTCTGTAGTCTGTTACCCTACTCACCTCTATAGTCTGTTACCCTCCTCACCTCTATAGTCTTTTACCCTACTCACCTCTATAGTCTGTTACCCTACTCACCTCTATAGTCTGTAGTCTGTTACCCTACTCACCTCTATAGTCTGTTACCCTACTCACCTCTATAGTCTGTAGTCTGTTACCCTACTCACCTCTATAGTCTGTAGTAGTAGTAGTACTCTTTGGTGTGATCATCTCAATGCCCTTCTAAGTTGTTCAATGTTAAATGGAAAAGCCCTGTTCAGATGGTCTTGGCTTCATCAGACCATTTCCTCTGTGTTCTGCTCACCTCCTCCTCCTCCTCCTCCTCTTCATCAGATCAGAATGATGTCCTTTGGTCCTGGCTGAGCCTCCTACTGAGGTGATGGGAAACGCTGCATTAATGCCATTTCCTCTGTGTTCTGCTCACCTCCTCCTCCTCCTCCTCCTCCTCCTCTTCATCAGATCAGAATGATGTCCTTTGGTCCTGGCTGAGCCTCCTACTGAGGTGCTGGGAAACGCTGCATTAATGCCATTTCCTCTGTGTTCTGCTCACCTCCTCCTCCTCCTCCTCCTCTTCCACAACATCACTGTCATCATGGGCCTGAGGAGATCAACTGATCTGAAGAGGGATCTGGAGCCTTTCACCTTGGAGGATCGGGGACGAGTTCAACGTTCATAAAGCTCTTCACTGGTCATTTACTCTGGGATCACAACCCCCGGTCTCTGGAACTCAGGAATACAGATTTGGAGAATTTTTCCAAATAATTCCTTCCGTGAAGTCCGCTCATGCCGTCTCACTCAGCTGAAACAGGAAACAGATGATCTGGATCGTGGAGCGTCGTATTTAAATTACATTTTCACAAGCATTTGATAGACTATTATGTCAATTTGAAGAGGCCTATGATGTCCTTTGTCAGTGGGGAATTGGATGTCTCATTCCTCTCAGGGCTGTGAAATCCGTAAAGCCAGCAGATCAGGGGTTTTCCACTCTGACCTTATGAGGTCCGGAGCCTGCTGGTTTTCTGTTCAACCTGATCATTAATTACCCACCTGGTGTTCCAGATGTAAGTCCCCGATTAGAGGGGAACAATGAAATAATGCAGTGGAACTGGCTTCGAGGGCCAAGAGTCGCGTTTGAACGCACTAGATGATATGAAACCAGAAGAGATTAAAAACATTGCCAGAATCTCATTTATCCTCGTTAGCTAAATGCTGAATGATGTCATTTGAAGAATTTATCAGTATGTTGCTTGAAATAATTATCTGAGATTTCTGGAAGATATTCAGATCAGTCTACTAAGCTATTTTACTGTTCGTTTAGCATCACTGAGGATGAGAGTTGTGATTGGTTGTTTGTCTGGCATCACTGAGGATGAGAGTTGGGATTGGTTGTTGTCTGTCATCACTGAGGATGAGAGTTGTGATTGGTTGTTTGTCTGGCATCACTGAGGATGAGAGTTGTGATTGGTTGTTTGTCTGGCATCACTGAGGATGAGAGTTGGGATTGGTTGTTTGTCTGTCATCACTGAGGATGAGAGTTGTGATTGGTTGTTTGTCTGGCATCACTGAGGATGCGAGTTGGGATTGGTTGTTTGTCTGGCATCACTGAGGATGAGAGTTGGGATTGGTTGTTTGTCTGGCATCACTGAGGATGAGAGTTGAGATTGGTTGTTTGTCTGGCATCACTGAGGATGAGAGTTGTGATTGGTTGTTTGTCTGTCATCACTGAGGATGAGAGTTGTGAGGGATTCTCCATCTACATAATCATCGTCTGGTTAATATCTCACATTGATTATTTTACTCAGTCAGGTATGTGAGAGAAGTCTTCCCTATAAACAAAGGTTTCACGACGATGACTTGGCATAATTTAGTCAAGTTTACATTTTTCATTAGCATGTAAAAGAGATTGCAATCCAAGTCAAATAGTTTTTAACATTTATCAATTCAATTCAACTACAGTAGTAAACATGGTCTACATTATGTGACCATTATACTAGCCTGTTCTGAAAGAATAAATCAATCACATGTACTCATTAATTTAGCAAGGTTTCACACTGAATACATGCACACGGATTCAACAGAAATACTAAATAACGTCCACAGGGATGATATTTCACACACAGAATATATATATGTTTTGCTTTTTATACGAAATAGTCCTAACTTTGATAGCAACAATCAAGACTCAGTTTGCAGTAATTAGTGGTGTTCTTTCATGTCTGTCCGACTGATGTGAAAGCATCAACTCCCATGTCATTTGATGGAATTTAAAGTTAAGGGACAAACAAGCTCTAATAAGGCAAGGCATGTCATTTTCAAAGGCAGCCAGCTCAGTAAACATCCTAGCACTGTAGAGAACAGGGTCACAGCAGCTGAGATAGTACTTCAACAACAACACTATGGGCCTGATCCCCTGCCCTGAGACTGAAGGAACTGCTGCCTCTGAACCGCTAAAGCTAGCTTTCCTGGTTCGCAGAATGTACAGTAGAAGCTAGCTTTCCTGGTTAGCAGAATGTACAGTAGAAGCTAGCTTTCCTGGTTAGCAGAATGTACAGTAGAAGCTAGCTTTCCTGGTTAGCAGAATGTACAGAAGAAGCTAGCTTTCCTGGTTAGCAGAATGTACAGTAGAAGCTAGCTTTCCTGGTTAGCAGAATGTACAGAAGAAGCTAGCTTTCCTGGTTAGCAGAATGTACAGTAGAAGCTAGCTTTCCTGGTTAGCAGAATGTACAGAAGAAGCTAGCTTTCCTGGTTAGCAGAATGTACAGTAGAAGCTAGCTTTCCTGGTTAGCAGAATGTACAGTAGAAGCTAGCTTTCCTGGTTAGCAGAATGTACAGTAGAAGCTAGCTTTCCTGGTTAGCAGAATATACAGAAGAAGCTAGCTTTCCTGGTTAGCAGAATGTACAGTAGAAGCTAGCTTTCCTGGTTAGCAGAATGTACAGTAGAAGCTAGCTTTCCTGGTTAGCAGAATGTACAGTAGAAGCTAGCTTTCCTGGTTAGCAGAATGTACAGTAGAAGCTAGCTTTCCTGGTTAGCAGAATGTACAGTAGAAGCTAGCTTTCCTGGTTAGCAGAATGTACAGTAGAAGCTAGCTTTCCTGGTTAGCAGAATATACAGAAGAAGCTAGCTTTCCTGGTTAGCAGAATGTACAGTAGAAGCTAGCTTTCCTGGTTAGCAGAATGCACAGTTGAAGTAAGCTGTTAGCAGAATGTACATTTAAAGCTACAGTAGCTGTTATAAGAATTTATTGAAATCAAATCAAATCAAATTTATTTATATAGCCCTTCGTACATCAGCTGATATCTCAA
Source organism: Oncorhynchus masou masou (assembly GCF_036934945.1). Lineage (NCBI taxonomy): Eukaryota > Metazoa > Chordata > Actinopteri > Salmoniformes > Salmonidae > Oncorhynchus > Oncorhynchus masou. Next base: position 175,496 of record NW_027014791.1, on the reverse strand, counting down.
AGTGCTGTACAGAAACCCAGCCTAAAACCCCAAACAGCAAGCAATACAGGTGTTGAAGCACGGTGGCTAGGAAAAACTCCCGAGAAAGGCCAAAACCTAGGAACAAACCTAGAGAGGTACCAGGCTATGTGGGGTGGCCAGTCCTCTTCTGGCTGTGCCGGGTGGAGATTATAACAGAACATGGTCAAGATGTTCAAATGTTCATAAATGACCAGCATGAATGTTGGTTAGCGGAATGTACAGTTTATACTAGCTCTCAGCAGAATGTACAGTTTATACTAGCTCTCAGCAGAATGTATAGTTGATGCTAGCTGTTAGCAGAATGTCCAGTTGAAGCTAGCTGTTAGCAGAATGTACAGTTGAAGCTAGCTGTTAGCAGAATGTCCAGTTGAAGCTAGCTGTTAACAGAATGTACAGTTGAAGCTAGCTGTTAGCAGAATGTACAGTTGAAGCTAGCTGTTAGCAGAATGTACAGTTGAATCTAGCTGTTAACAGAATGTACAGTTGAAGCTAGCTGTTAGCAGAATGTACAGTTGAATCTAGCTTCCGGTGTGCCAGAGGGACCGTTCATCAAGAGACAGTTGGTCTATGCTACATGTACACAGTTTAAAATGGCAGTTTATAGATGATAGTTGTTCATAAAAACAAGACAACACAGATTGCTGAACTACAGTATAATCCCATTTATTGTTGTTATTTTAAAGTCCAGCCAGTGTGTTTCTGTGTTTAAATGATTTACCTGACCTTGTTTTCTCCACTCCTGTCTAACGGCTCGGCCCAATGCATTTATTAAATCAGCCCTGATTTGTGGGCCACATTTGGCCGATGGCCAAAGGCAACATAGCATTGATAATAGCCTTAATATTGTTATATCTGGGCTCAATCCGATCAGAAATGACAAACACACTGTCTGATTTCTGAGATTACACAGTAATATACAGTAGACTGTCTTTATGTTATATTCAACTTCCTTCCTTGTGGCTGGGACATTTTTGACAAAGCATCTGGCTAGTATTGTGTTGATGGCCCAGAGCATCCATGTTCGATCAGATATGTTGGCTCCAATAGATATACAGTATATGCGAGCTTCAGCTGAACCAATGGAAGGGTATTGTTGTTAAGTGACATCTCTTGATGACAGTTTGGATAAAGCCTCCCCGTTTAAAAGGTAGCCCTCAACACTGCTATGATATTGCTTCGGCCAAGTAGTTGGGCCAAACAGCTTTACTGGTGCTGGCAGTAGTGATATTGCTTCTTTTCCTTGACAATATGTGATGGACGAGGCCTGGGTTAGAGGGTAAGAAGGTAATGTGTGATCTTATAATGTTGTTGCTCCTAGCACCATGAAAACATCTTGTGTTTTGAACAGCTAAAGGAGTTACAAGACGTAATGGAAGGAAACAACTGTCCAACATGCTGTCACAAAGCTAGAGACGAGCCGGCTAAACAACATCACACGGCACTGTCAGGAGTTTCTGAGGAAAGGTTTCAACAGGCACCGAGGGGTCCTGAGGACTAGAGGAAGGTAATGACTAACACAGGTGTTGTGATGGATCATCTGAGGACTAGAGAAAGGTAATGACTAACACAGGTGTTGTGATGGATCATCTGAGGACTAGAGAAACAGAAAGGTAATGACTAACACAGGTGTTGTGATGGATCATCTGAGGACTAGAGAAAGGTAATGACTAACACAGGTGTTGTGATGGATCATCTGAGGACTAGAGAAAGGTAATGACTAACACAGGTGTTGTGATGGATCATCTGAGGACTAGAGAAACAGAAAGGTAATGACTAACACAGGTGTTGTGATGGATCATCTGAGGACTAGAGAAAGGTAATGACTAACACAGGTGTTGTGATGGATCATCTGAGGACTAGAGAAACAGAAAGGTAATGACTAACACAGGTGTTGTGATGGATCATCTGAGGAGAGGACCAGAGACATTATACAACAATACATTTATCCAAAGCCACTTACAGTCATGCGTGGGAGGGATGGACAGAAGTGGGCAGAGGGATGGACAGAAGTGGGAGGGATGGACAGAAGTGGGCAGAGGGATGGACAGAAGTGGGCAGAGGGATGGACAGAAGTGGGAGGGATGGACAGAAGTGGACAGAGGGATGGACAGAAGTGGGAGGGATGGACAGAAGTGGGCAGAGGGATGGACAGAAGTGGGCAGAGGGATGGACAGAAGTGGGCAGAGGGATGGATTAGACCGAAGTGGGCAGAGGGATGGAAGCTTCCACCTTACAGCCCTAATAGCACCTGACAGCAACACACACCACACACACACACTACACACTACACAAACCACACACACTACACACTACACAAACCACACACTACACAAACCACACACTACACACTACACACACTACACACTACACACACTACACACACTACACACTACACACTACACAAACCACAAACTACACACTACACACACTACACACACTAAACGCACACTACACACACTACACAAACCACAAACACACTACACACTACACAAACCACACAGTACACAAACCACAAACTACACACTACACACACTACACACACTAAACGCACACTACACACACTACACACACCACACACACACTACACACTACACAAACCACACAGTACACAAACCACACACTACACACTACACACACTACACACTACACACCACACACACACTACACACTACACAAACCACACACACTACACACTACACAAACCACACACTACACAAACCACACACTACACAATCCACACACTACACAAACCACACACTACACACTACACACACACTACACACACCAGACACTAAACACACACTACACACACTACACACTACACACAGTAGACTGTGTGTTCAGGATAGTAGATTGTTAGCTGGGGGGTACAGTATACTGTGTGTTAGCTGGGGGGTACAGTATACTGTGTGTTCAGGATAGTAGAGCGTTAGCTGGGGGGTACAGTATACTGTGTGTTAGCTGGGGGGTACAGTATACTGTGTGTTAGCTGGGGGGGGGGGTACAGTATACTGTGTGTTCAGGATAGTAGAGCGTTAGCTGGGGGGTACAGTATACTGTGTGTTAGCTGGGGGGTACAGTATACTGTGTGTTCAGGATAGTAGAGCGTTAGCTGGGGGGTACAGTATACTGTGTGTTAGCTGGGGGGTACAGTATACTGTGTGTTAGCTGGGGGGGGTACAGTATACTGTGTGTTAGCTGGGGGGGTACATTATACTGTGTGTTAGCTGGGGGGGGGTACATTATACTGTGTGTTCAGGATAGTAGAGTGTTAGCTGGGGGGTACAGTATACTGTGTGTTAGCTGGGGGTACAGTATACTGTGTGTTAGCTGGGGGGTACAGTATACTGTGTGTTAGCTGGGGGGGGGGTACAGTATACTGTGTGTTAGCTGGGGGGGGTACAGTATACTGTGTGTTAGCTGGGGGGGGGGTACAGTATACTGTGTGTTAGCTGGGGGGGGTACATTATACTGTGTGTTAGCTGGGGGGGGGTACAGTATACTGTGTGTTAGCTGGGCGGGGGTACATTATACTGTGTGTTAGCTGGGGGGGGGGGTACATTATACTGTGTGTTAGCTGGGGGGGGGTACATTATACTGTGTGTTAGCTGGGCGGGGGTACATTATACTGTGTGTTAGCTGGGCGGGGGTACATTATACTGTGTGTTAGCTGGGGGGGGGGGTACAGTATACTGTGTGTTAGCTGGGCGGGGGTACATTATACTGTGTGTTAGCTGGGGGGGGTACATTATACTGTGTGTTCAGGATAGTAGAGTGTTAGCTGGGGGTACAGTATACTGTGTGTTCAGGATAGTAGAGTGTTAGCTGGGGGTACAGTATACTGTGTGTTAGCTGGGGGGGTACATTATACTGTGTGTTCAGGATAGTAGAGTGTTAGCTGGGGGTACAGTATACTGTGTGTTAGCTGGGGGGGGTACATTATACTGTGTGTTCAGGATAGTAGAGCGTTAGCTGGGGGGTACAGTATACTGTGTGTTAGCTGGGGGGGGGGGGTACATTATACTGTGTGTTCGGGATAGTAGAGCGTTAGCTGAGAGCAGTGTGGTGTTGTGTTTCACTATAACATCTTTCAGTATTGACAACATGTTGCTGAAATGACCTCTCACATAAAAACATAAATTAGTTGCATTAGTGAAGTACTGAATAGGAGTGAATCCTTTTCTTTATCCATACATTTTGGTTTTCACAATTGTGCCATTTTGGTGCCTCATATTGAGTTGGATAAAAAATCTACTTCAGGAACTCTTCTTGAAATATTTTTGATTATGAAACAATATATCATATGCATTTTCAAGCACCATGTGCTTCAGCAAATGTACATCATCATTTACATTACATTGTAATAAACTGTGTTATTAGGGACAACTGAGAAAATTAACAGGAAGTAACACTGAGTTAACAGGAAGTAACACTGAGTTAACAGGAACTAACACTGAGATAATTAACAGGAACTAACACTGAGATAATTAACAGGAACTAACACTGAGATAATTAACAGGAACTAACACTGAGATAGTTAACAGGAACTAACACTGAGATAGTTAACAGGAACTAACACTGAGATAATTAACAGGAACTAACACTGAGATAATTAACAGGAACTAACACTGAGATAGTTAACAGGAACTAACACTGAGATAGTTAACAGGAACTAACACTGAGATAGTTAACAGGAACTAACACTGAGATAATTAACAGGAACTAACACTGAGATAATTAACAGGAACTAACACTGAGATAGTTAACAGGAACTAACACTGAGATAGTTAACAGGAACTAACACTGAGATAGTTAACAGGACCTAACACTGAGATAGTTAACAGGAACTAACACTGAGATAATTAACAGGAACTAACACTGAGATAGTTAACAGGAACTAACACTGAGATAGTTAACAGGAACTAACACTGAGATAATTAACAGGAACTAACACTGAGATAGTTAACAGGAACTAACACTGAGGTAATTAACAGGAACTAACACTGAGATAGTTAACAGGAACTAACACTGAGATAATTAACAGGAACTAACACTGAGTTAACAGGAACTAACACTGAGATAATTAACAGGAACTAACACTGAGATAGTTAACAGGACCTAACACTGAGATAGTTAACAGGAACTAACACTGAGATAGTTAACAGGAACTAACACTGAGATAGTTAACAGGAACTAACACTGAGATAGTTAACAGGAACTAACACTGAGATAATTAACAGGAACTAACACTGAGATAGTTAACAGGAACTAACACTGAGATAATTAACAGGAACTAACACTGAGATAGTTAACAGGAACTAACACTGAGGTAATTAACAGGAACTAACACTGAGATAGTTAACAGGAACTAACACTGAGATAATTAACAGGAACTAACACTGAGATAATTAACAGGAACTAACACTGAGATAGTTAACAGGAACTAACACTGAGATAATTAACAGGAACTAACACTGAGATAATTAACAGGAACTAACACTGAGATAATTAACAGGAACTAACACTGAGATAGTTAACAGGAACTAACACTGAGATAGTTAACAGGAACTAACACTGAGATAGTTAACAGGAACTAACACTGAGATAGTTAACAGGAACTAACACTGAGATAGTTAACAGGAACTAACACTGAGATAATTAACAGGAACTAACACTGAGATAGTTAACAGGAACTAACACTGAGATAATTAACAGGAACTAACACTGAGATAGTTAACAGGAACTAACACTGAGATAGTTAACAGGAACTAACACTGAGATAGTTAACAGGAACTAACACTGAGATAGTTAACAGGAACTAACACTGAGATAGTTAACAGGAACTAACACTGAGATAATTAACAGGAACTAACACTGAGATAGTTAACAGGAACTAACACTGAGATAATTAACAGGAACTAACACTGAGATAGTTAACAGGAACTAACACTGAGATAGTTAACAGGAACTAACACTGAGATAATTAACAGGAACTAACACTGAGATAGTTAACAGGAACTAACACTGAGATAGTTAACAGGATAAACAATAATTATAACAATAATTGTAACAATAATAACAATAATAATAATATTAATAATATGAACATTAATAATAATAATAATAATAATAATAATTGCAATAGTAATAACAATTGTAATAATAATACTAATAATATGAACAGTAATATTAATAATAATATTTGTAATATAATATTAACATTATGAACATTAATAATAATACTAATATTAAAATTATTAACAATAGTAATAATAATAATACTAATAATATGAACATTAATAATAATATTAATAATAATAATTGTAAAAAATAATACTAATAATATGAACATTAATAATACTATTATTAATTATAATTGTAATATAATACTAATAATAAGAACATTAATAATACTATTAATAAGAATACTTGTAATATAATATTAATAATAATAATTGTAATAGTACTAATAGTTGTAATAATAATATTAATACTATGAACATTAATAATAATAATAATATATGCCAATGTGTCTGTCCTTCCTTCTCCGAGTCACATCTGTGCTGTGTTATTGGAATATAAAGAAAGACATCAGTCCAACTCATACCAACGTGATAATGTAATGCTCTAACCACTAGGCTATCCTGCCGCCCCAATAAAGAAAGACATCAGTCCAACTCATACCAACGTGATAATGTAATGCTCTAACCACTAGGCTACCCTGCTGCCCCAATAAAGAAAGACATCAGTCCAACTCATACCGACGTGATAATGTAATGCTCTAACCACTAGGCTACCCTGCTGCCCCAATAAAGAAAGACATCAGTCCAACTCATACCGACGTGATAATGTAATGCTCTAACCACTAGGCTACCCTGCTGCCCCAATAAAGAAAGACATCAGTCCAACTCATACCAACGTGATAATGTAATGCTCTAACCACTAGGCTATCCTGCCGCCCCAATAAAGAAAGACATCAGTCCAACTCATACCAACGTGATAATGTAATGCTCTAACCACTAGGCTATCCTGCCGCCCCAATAAAGAAAGACATCAGTCCAACTCATACCAACGTGATAATGTAATGCTCTAACCACTAGGCTACCCTGCCGCCCCAATAAAGAAAGACATCAGTCCAACTCATACCAACGTGATAATGTAATGCTCTAACCACTAGGCTACCCTGCCGCCGCAATAAAGAAAGACATCAGTCCAACTCATACCAACGTGATAATGTAATGCTCTAACCACTAGGCTATCCTGCCGCCCCAATAAAGAAAGACATCAGTCCAACTCATACCAACGTGATAATGTAATGCTCTAACCACTAGGCTACCCTGCCGCCCGAATAAAGAAAGACATCAGTCCAACTCATACCGACGTGATAATGTAATGCTCTAACCACTAGGCTACCCTGCCGCCCCAATAAAGAAAGACATCAGTCCAACTCATACCGACGTGATAATGTAATGCTCTAACCACTAGGCTACCCTGCCGCCCCAATAAAGGAAGACATCAGTCCAACTCATACCGACGTGATAATGTAAGGCTCTAACCACTAGGCTACCCTGCTGCCCCAATAAAGAAAGACATCAGTCCAACTCATACCAACGTGATAATGTAACGCGGTGCTGAAACATTTACTTTCAAAAATCCCACCAAATCCTTTTAATAGCATCACCGTAACGTCTGAAACGATGTCTTGTACAGTACACTTCCTATGTACATGACCTACACTGGTGTACCTGCATGTGTTGAACACTGTAACGCTGCCTTCAGAGTTAATTAGCAAACGGTAAGAGATGAAATGCAATCCTAATCCAGCAGGCATTAACGTGGCATGATGTTGTGTCCTGTGTCTCTTCTTCTTTAAACGGTACTCCTCCTCCGTGCCCAGTAATACCAGGCTTCCTGCTACAACACTTCAAACAGAGGGAAAGGGGCTTCAGTGAAGATGATACAGACAGAGAATATTCCTGAGCCAGATGACATGGCTCCTGACCCCAGAGCAGATGTTTTGTGTAATAGTCTGTGGTTGAGAGAGGCATGCACACCAGGTGGGGGCCCGGGGCCTGTCACGGGCCGCTCCCTATCCGCTCGGCCCCCAAGAAACAAAAGCAGCTTTGAGGTATCGTCTTTCCTCCTCAAAAAGATTGGGGGACTTTTAATACAATTACGTCTTTAATGGACACAGAGGCTCTACACAGCAGCATGGCTGTTTAGGCAGGGACACAGAGGCTCCACACAGCAGCACGGCTGTTTAGGCAGGGACACAGAGGCTCCACACAGCAGCACGGCTGTTTAGGCAGGGACACTAGTGGCTTCAAAGCCCCGTGGCAACTGAGACAAGAGGAGAAGGATGTGGCTTCAAAGCCCCGTGGAGACTGAGACAAGAGGAGAGGGATGTGGCTTCAAAGCCCCGTGGAGACTGAGACAAAGAGGAGAGGGATGTGGCTTCAAAGCCCCGTGGAGACTGAGACAAGAGGAGATGGATGTGGCTTCAAAGCCCCGTGGAGACTGAGACAAGAGGAGAGGAGAGGGATGTGGCTTCAAAGCCCCGTGGAGACTGAGACAAGAGAAGAGGAGAGGGATGTGGCTTCAAAGCCCCGTGGAGACTGAGACAAAAAGAGAGGAGAGGGATGTGGCTTCAAAGCCCCGTGGAGACTGAGACAAGAGGAGAGGAGAGGGATGTGGCTTCAAAGCCCCGTGGAGACTGAGACAAGAGGAGAGGAGAGTGATGTGTAAATATGACACTGTAAAAAGATGTTAGTTGGGCAGGGAGGAAGACGTTCAGCCAATCCTCTGTTGGACGAGAGAGACTGGAGCCATGGAGCCACAGCCTCAGAGAGAGTCACTGTGAAGGACACAGCTCCTGTTAGGAGGAGGAGGAGAGACTGGAGCCATGGAGCCACAGCCTCAGAGAGAGTCACTGTGAAGGACACAGCTCCTGTTAGGAGGAGGAGGAGAGACTGGAGCCATGGAGCCACAGCCTCAGAGAGAGTCACTGTGAAGGACACAGCTCCTGTTAGGAGGAGGAGGAGAGACTGGAGCCATGGAGCCACAGCCTCGGGGAGAGTCACTGTGAAGGACACAGCTCCTGTTAGGAGGAGGAGGGAGACTGGAGCCATGGAGCCACAGCCTCAGAGAGAGTCACTGTGAAGGACACAGCTCCTGTTAGGAGGAGGAGGAGAGACTGGAGCCATGGAGATACAGCCTCAGAGAGAGTCACTGTGAAGGACACAGCTCCTGTTAGGAGGAGGAGGAGAGACTGGAGCCATGGAGCCACAGCCTCAGAGAGAGTCACTGTGAAGGACACAGCTCCTGTTAGGAGGAGGAGGAGAGACTGGAGCCATGGAGATACAGCCTCAGAGAGAGTCACTGTGAAGGACACAGCTCCTGTTAGGAGGAGGAGGAGAGACTGGAGCCATGGAGCCACAGCCTCGGGGAGAATCACTGTGAAGGACACAGCTCCTGTTAGGAGGAGGAGAGACTGGAGCCATGGAGCCACAGCCTCAGAGAGAGTCACTGTGAAGGACACAGCTCCTGTTACCTCCTAATGGACTACGGTTATTTCAGTAGCATTGATTGACTGCTCTCTTCCTCTGAGCGAGCAACTTCTCATATCTGGAGAAAATTGATCATAAGCGCCCAGACAGACAGAGAGCCAAGCAAGAGGAAGATCAGGAACTCTCTCTCTGGGTGAGTGGCTGTGAGAGGAGAGGAGAGTAGAGGAGAGGAGAGGAGAGGAGAGGAAAGGAGAGGAGAGGAGAGGAGAGGAGAGGAGAGGAAAGGAGAGGAGAGGAGAGGAGAGGAGAGGAAAGGAGAGGAGAGGAGAGGAGAGGAGAGGGAGAGGAGAGGGAGAGGAAAGGAGAGGAAAGGAGAGGAGAGGAAAGGAGAGGAGAGGAGAGGAGAGGAAAGGAGATGAGAGGAGAGGAGAGGAGATGAGAGGAGAGGAGAGGAGAGGAGATGAGAGGAGAGGAGAGGAGAGGAAAGGAGAGGAGAGGAGAGGAGAGGAAAGGAGAGGAGAGGAGAGGAGAGGAAAGGAGAGGAAAGGAGAGGAGAGGAGAGGAGAGGAGAGGAGAGGAAAGGAGAGGAGAGGAAAGGAGAGGAGAGGAGATGAGAGGAGAGGAGAGGAGAGGAGAGGAGAGGAGAGGAGAGGAAAGGAGAGGAAAGGAGAGGAGAGGAGAGGAGAGGAGAGGAAAGGAGAGGAGAGGAGAGGAGAGGAGAGGAGAGGAGAGGAGAGGAGAGGAGAGGGGTGAGGAGAGGAGAGGAGAGGAGAGGAGAAGAGAAGTTCTCTTCAGGACCTTTAGGGGGTGCAGTCATTCCACCTTAGATCAGGACCCTGGTTCCTCATTTTAAGCAGAGATCACAGCTGATCGTTTTCTTTGTGGGAGAGTTTAATAAGGTTGATTGGACTATATTATTAAATAATAAAGAGGTTATGAGCTTATACAGTCTGTCTGAGAGTGTTGGTGATTTGATGCTGAGGTGAACTGTTATGACTAAAGTTGGTTTCCTTCATCTGAAAAAGTGGTGTTTCTCATTCACAGATTCACTCACAGATCCCTGCACCTGTACATAGCCCATCTGTAAAGAGCCCATCCAACTACCTCATCCCCATACTGTTATTTTAATGTATTATGCTCCTTTGCGCCCCAGTATCTCTACTTGCACATTCATCTTCTGCACATCTATCACTCCAGTGTTTAAATTATTAAACTGTAATTATTTCACCACTATGGCCTATTTATTGCCTTACCTCCCTTCTCTCACCTAATTTCCACACACTGTACATATACGTTTTATTGTGTTATTGACTGTATATTTCCTTATTCCATGTGTAACTCTGTGTTGTTGTTGTCGCACTGCTTTGCTTTATCTTGACCAGGTCGCAGTTGTAAATGAGAACTTGTTCTCACCTGGCCTACATGGTTAAATAAAGGGTTAAGGTTATATATATAAATACCTGGTTAAATAAAGGGTTAGGATTATATATAAATACCTGGTTAAATAAAGGGTTAGGGTTATATATATAAATACCTGGTTAAATAAAGGGTTAGGGTTATATATATAAATACCTGGTTAAATAAAGGGTTAGGATTATATATATAAATACCTGGTTAAATAAAGGGTTAGGGTTATATATATATATATATATATATAAATACCTGGTTAAATAAAGGGTTAGGGTTATATATATATATATATATATATATATATATATATATATATATATATATATATATATATATATATATATATATATATATATATAAAATAAATACCCTGTTTGTAACGGCGTTCTTCTTTAGTTGAAAGAGAGTCGGACCGAAATGCAGCGTGTTTAAACTCATGTTTAATAGTGAAGACAAAAAACGAACTATACATGAAATAACTTAATAAATACGAAAACAACAAACAGAACGTGAAACCTATTACAGCCTGAGTGGTGCAACACTACACAGAGACAGGAACAATCACCCACGAAATACAAGGCGAAAACCAGGCTACCTAAATACGGTTCCCAATCAGCGACAACGAGAATCACCTGACTCTGATTGAGAACCGCCTCAGGCAGCCAACCTATTTAACACACACACACCCCTAATCAACTACAATCCCAAACACTACAAACCCCAATACGAAAATACAATACATAATAACCCCATGTCACACCCTGGTCTGACTAACTAATAAACTAAAACACACAATACTAAGACCAAGGCGTGACAGAAACCCCCCCTAAGGTGCGGACTCCCGAACGCACCTCAAAACCATAGGGAGGGTCCGGGTGGGCGTCTGTCCATGGTGGCGGTTCCGGCTCCGGACGTGGACCCCACTTCATAAATGTCATTGTTCCTCCCCTTCGCGTCCTGGGATAATCCACCCCCACCGCCGACCATGGCCTAATAGTCCTCACCCAGAACCCTACATAACAGAGGAGCAGCTCGTGACTGAGGGGCAGCTCGGGACTGAGGGGCAGCTCAGGACTGAGGGGCTGCTCGGGACTGAGGGGCAGCTCGGGACTGAGGGGCAGCTCGGGACTGAGGGGCAGCTCGGGACTGAGGGGCAGCTCGGGACTGAGGGGCAGCTCGGGACTGAGGGGCAGCTCAGCACTGAGAGGCAGCCCGGCACTGAGATGAAGCCCAGTACCGAGAAAAAGCCCAGTACTGAGATGAAGCCCAGCCAGGCAGTTGAATCCGGCAGATCCAGGCTGACTGGCGGATCCTGGCTGACTGGTGGATCCTGGCCGACTGGCAGATCTGGCAGATCCTGGCTGACTGGAGGATCCTGGCTGACTAGCAGATCTGGCAGATCCTGGCTGACTGGCGGATCCTGGCTGACTGGCGGATCCTGGCTGACTGGCAGATCTGGCAGATCCTGGTTTACTGGCGGATCCTGGCTGACTAGCAGATCTGGAAGAGTCTGGTTGACTGGCAGATCTGGAAGGGTCTGGTTGACTGGCAGATCTGGAAGAGTCTGGCTGATTGGCAGATCTGGAAGAATCTGGTTGACTGGCAGATCTGGAAGAGTCTGGTTGACTGGCAGATCTGGAAGAGTCTGGTTGACTGGCAGATCTGGAAGAGTTTGGCAGATCTGGCAGATCCTGGCTGACTGGAGGATCCTGGCTGACTAGCAGATCTGGCAGATCCTGGCTGACTGGCGGATCCTGGCTGACTGGCGGATCCTGGCTGACTGGCGGATCCTGGCTGACTGGCAGATCTGGCAGGTCCTGGTTTACTGGCGGATCCTGGCTGACTAGCAGATCTGGAAGAGTCTGGTTGACTGGCAGATCTGGAAGGGTCTGGTTGACTGGCAGATCTGGAAGAGTCTGGCTGATTGGCAGATCTGGAAGAATCTGGTTGACTGGCAGATCTGGAAGAGTCTGGTTGACTGGCAGATCTGGAAGAGTCTGGTTGACTGGCAGATCTGGAAGAGTCTGGTTGACTGGCAGATCTGGAAGAGTCTGGCTGACTGGCAGATCTGGAAGAGTCTGGTTGACTGGCAGATCTGGAAGAGTCTGGCTGACTGGAAGAGTCTGGCTGACTGGAAGAGTCTGGCTGACTGGAAGAGTCTGGCTGACTGGCAGATCTGGAAGAGTCTGGCTGACTGGCAGATCTGGCTGCTCCATGCAGACTAGCAGCTCAGGCTGCACTATGCAAACTGACAGCTCTGGCTGCTCAATGTAGACTGGCAGCTCAGGCTGCTCTATACAGACAGGAGGCTCCGGCAGCGCTGTAGAGGAGGAAGGCTCTAGAACCGCTGAACAGACGGGAGACTCCGACAGCGGAGGAGAGGGAGAAAGCGCTGGCTGCGCTGAACAGGCGAGGCGCACTGAAGGCCTGATGCGTGGTGCTGGCACTGGTGGTATTTGGCCGAGGACACGCACAGGAAGCCTAGTGCGGGGAGCTGCTACTGGAGGGCTGGGGTGTGGAGGTGGTTCTGGATAGACCGGACCGTGCAGGCGCACTGGAGCTCTTGAGCACCGAGCCTGCCCAACCTTACCTGGTTGAATACTCTCGGTTGCCCTGCCAGTGCTGTGAGGAGAAATAGCCCGCACTGGGCTATGTAGGCGAACCGGAGACACCGAGCGCAAGGCTGGTGCCATGTAAACCGGCCCAAGGAGACGCACTGGAGACCGGATGCGTAGAGCCGGCTTCATGGCATTTGGCTCGACGCTCAATCTAGCCCGGCCGATACGCGGAGCTGAAATATACCGCACCGGGCTATGCACCCGCACTGGGGACACCGTGCGCACCACTGCATAACACGGTGCCTGCCCGGTCTCTCTAGCCCCCCGGTAAGCACAGGGAGATTGCGCAGGTCTCCTACCTGACGCAGCCATACTCCCTGATAGCCCCCCCCCAAAACATTTTTGGGGCTGCTTTTCGGGCGTCCATCCACGTCGCCGTGCTGCCTCCTCATACTTGCGCCTCTCCGCTTTAGCCACTTCTAATTCCTCCTTGGGGCGGCGATATTCACCAGGCTGAGCCCAGGGTCCTTTTCCGTCCAGTTCGTCTTCCCATGTCCATTCACCGAATATTTCCTCCTCCCTTTGCTGCTCCAGCTGTCGCTGCCTGTTAACACGCTGCTCCTGTTTGGGCTGCACCTGCCTGTTAACACGCTGCTCGGTCCGAGTGTGGTGGGTGATTCTGTAACGGCATTCTTCTTTAGTTGAAAGAGAGTCGGACCGAAATGCAGCGTGTAAGTTACTCATGTTTAATAGTGAAGACAAAAAACGAACTATACATGAAATAACTTAATAAATACGAAAACAACAAACAGAACGTGAAACCTATTACAGCCTGACTGGTGCAACACTACACAGAGACAGGAACAATCACCCACGAAATACAAGGCGAAAACCAGGCTACCTAAATACGGTTCCCAATCAGCGACAACGAGAATCACCTGACTCTGATTGAGAACCGCCTCAGGCAGCCAACCTATTTAACACACACACACCCCTAATCAACTACAATCCCAAACACTACAAACCCCAATACGAAAATACAATACATAATAACCCCATGTCACACCCTGGTCTGACTAACTAATAAACTAAAACACAAAATACTAAGACCAAGGCGTGACACTGTTAAATAAAGGGTTAGGGTTGTATATCTAAATACCTGGTTAAATAAAGGGTCAGGGTTATATATATATATAAATACTTGGTTAAATAAAGGGTTAGGGGTATATATATAAATACCTGGTTAAAAAAAGGGTTAGGGTTATATATATAAATACCTGGTTAAATAAAGGGTTAGGATTATATATATAAATACCTGGTTAAAAAAAGGGTTAGGGTTATATATATAAATACCTGGTTAAATAAAGGGTTAGGGTTATATATATATATATATATATATATATATATATATATATATATATATATATATATATATATAAATACCTGGTTAAATAAAGGGTTAGGATTATATATATATAAATACCTGGTTAAATAAAGGGTTAGGATTATATATATATAAATACCTGGTTAAATAAAGGGTTAGGGTTATATATATATTTAAATACCTGGTTAAATAAAGGGTTAGGGTTATATATATAAATACCTGGTTAAATAAAGGGTTAGGGTTATATATATATATATATGTACATATTCTTTATCCCCTTACACTGTGTATAAGACAGTAGTTTAGGAATTGTTAGTTAGATTACTTGTTGGTTATTACTGCATTGTCGGAACTAGAAGCACAAGCATTTCGCTACACTCGCATTAACATCTGCTAACCATGTGTATGTGACAAATACAATTTGATTTGATTTGATTTACTAGTAAACATGTCTAATTTAGCCTCAATCTGGGCCAATTAGCATAGTCCACAAAACACTTCAGCTGCTCACAGTGTAGTAGGCTACTCCACAGGCCACTCATCATCCCACCTTTAACTACTAATACACATGTCTAATTTAGCCTCAATCTGGGCCAATTAGCATAGTCCATAAAACACTTCAGCTGCTCACAGTGTAGTAGGCTACTCCACAGGCCACTCATAGTCCACAAAACACTTGATGACGCAGCAAAATTGGAAAATAACACAGTTTAGTATGAAAGACGATCAACATATTTAGACCGAAAGATACAGTCAATGAAAGAGATTTTTGAAATGGCCTTTGATAATTATCTGATGAAGAACAAAACAGTAGAAACATAACAGAGAAGTCTAACAGACCTCCTCTCCTTTGGTGTTAATATAGACCTCCTCTCCTTTGGTGTTAATACAGACCTCCTCTCCTTTGGTGTTAATATAGACCTCCTCTCCTTTGGTGTTAATATAGACCTCCTCTCCTTTGGTGTTAATATAGACCTCCTCTCCTTTGGTTTTAATATAGACATCCTATCCTTTGGTGTTAATATAGACCTCCTCTCCTTTGGTGTTAATATAGACCTCCTCTCCTTTGGTGTTAATATAGACCTCCTCTCCTTTGGTGTTAATATAGACCTCCTCTCCTTTGGTGTTAATATAGACCTCCTCTCCTTTGGTGTTAATATAGACCTCCTCTCCTTTGGTGTTAATATAGACATCCTCTCCTTTGGTGTTAATATAGACCTCCTCTCCTTTGGTGTTAATATAGACATCCTCTCCTTTGGTGTTAATATAGACCTCCTCTCCTTTGGTGTTAATATATACCTCCTCTCCTTTGGTGTTAATATAGACCTCCTCTCCTTTGGTGTTAATATAGACATCCTCTCCTTTGGTGTTAATATAGACCTCCTCTCCTTTGGTGTTAATATAGACATCCTCTCCTTTGGTGTTAATATAGACCTGCTCTCCTTTGGTGCAAATATAGACCTCCTCTCCTTTGGTATTAATATAGACCTCCTCTCCTTTGGTGTTAATATAGACCTCCTCTCCTTTGGTGTTAATACAGACCTCCTCTCCTTTGGTGTTAATATAGACCTCCTCTCCTTTGGTGTTAATATAGACCTCCTCTCCTTTGGTGTTAATATAGACCTCCTCTCCTTTGGTGTTAATATAGACTTCCGATCCTTTGGTGTTAATATAGACCTCCTCTCCTTTGGTGTTAATATAGACCTCCTCTCCTTTGGTGTTAATATAGACCTCCTCTCCTTTGGTGTTAATATAGACCTCCTCTCCTTTGGTGTTAATATAGACCTCCTCTCCTTTGGTGTTAATATAGACTTCCTCTCATTTGGTGTTAATATAGACCTCCTCTCCTTTGGTGTTAATATAGACCTCCTCTCCTTTGGTGTTAATATAGACCTCCTCTCCTTTGGTGTTAATATAGACTTCCGATCCTTTGGTGTTAATATAGTCCTCCTCTCCTTTGGTGTTAATATAGACCTCCTCTCCTTTGGTGTTAATATAGACCTCCTCTCCTTTGGTGTTAATATAGACCTCCTCTCCTTTGGTGTTAATATAGACTTCCTCTCATTTGGTGTTAATATAGACCTCCTCTCCTTTGGTGTTAATATAGACCTCCTCTCCTTTGGTGTTAATATAGACATCCTCTTTGGTGTTAATATAGACATCCTCTCCTTTGGTGTTAATATAGACCTCCTCTCCTTTGGTGTTAATATAGACCTCCTCTCCTTTGGTGTTAATATATACCTCCTCTCCTTTGGTGTAAAAATATACCACAACACACTAGTGTGTAATATAGACCTCCTCTCCTTTGGTGTTAATATAGACCTCCTCTCCTTTGGTGTTAATATAGACCTCCTCTCCTTTGGTGTTAATACAGACCTCCTCTCCTTTGGTGTTAATATAGAACTCCTCTCCTTTGGTGTTAATATAGACCTCCTCTCCTTTGGTGTTAATATAGACCTGCTCTCCTTTGGTGCAAATATAGACCTCCTCTCCTTTGGTGTTAATATAGACCTCCTCTCCTTTGGTGTTAATATAGACCTCCTCTCCTTTGGTGTTAATACAGACCTCCTCTCCTTTGGTGTTAATATAGACCTCCTCTCCTTTGGTGTTAATATAGACCTCCTCTCCTTTGGTGTTAATATAGACCTCCTCTCCTTTGGTGTTAATATAGACTTCCGATCCTTTGGTGTTAATATAGACCTCCTCTCCTTTGGTGTTAATATAGACCTCCTCTCCTTTGGTGTTAATATAGACCTCCTCTCCTTTGGTGTTAATATAGACTTCCGATCCTTTGGTGTTAATATAGACCTCCTCCTTTGGTGTTAATATAGACCTCCTCTCCTTTGGTGTTAATATAGACCTCCTCTCCTTTGGTGTTAATATAGACCTCCTCTCCTTTGGTGTTAATATAGACCTCCTCTCCTTTGGTGTTAATATAGACCTCCTCTCCTTTGGTGTTAATATAGACCTCCTCTCCTTTGGTGTTAATATAGACCTCCTCTCATTTGGTGTTAATATAGACCTCCTCTCCTTTGGTGTTAATATTGACCTCCTCTCCTTTGGTGTTAATACAGACCTCCTCTCCTTTGGTGTTAATATAGACCTGCTCTCCTTTGG